>NC_139654.1:3565000-3605000 GCF_951799395.1 Argentina silus | reverse complement strand
GACAGAGGTGTGAATTTTGGGATGGTAGTATAAGGCTTTACCAGCTGATGCAGATGAGGTGTAGTTGAGGAGGAGAGAGAGATAAGGGTCTAGATCATCAAGCTTGCAGGGTTTCAGACAGCCAGGGAGCGCGTGGAGAGGATGGTGCCGGCCTTGATATCTGTGGACAGAGAGAGTCGACGGATGAGGAAAGAGAGGACAGGAGGGTGGAGGAAGCTGCGTCAGTGGATAGAAGAGAGAAAGATTCAACAGAGGGTAGGGCGGTTAAGACAGAGGAAGAAAGAGTGGTGAGTGAGAGGGTGCGCAGGCCGCGACGAGAAGACACAGTGTGGGTATTCTCAGCCAATGTTCTTGTAGACAAGAACCACGTTTCACCGCGGAGGTCAATGTTCTTGTAAACAAGGTCGATCCACCGGTTCTCTGCAACACGTTAGATTTCATTTTGTGGGCTTTTAGACTAAATGGTCGTCGCAGACCCAGGTCACTCCAACCTTTGTACTCCCCCAGGGGGTGCAAATCCTATTGTCTCCCCTCCTCTTGGTAAAGCCTCTTTTTATGACTTTCCATTTCCCCATCAGTCGGACATTTAAAGTCGCATAAAATTCAACATCTATTCTATCAAATACTAAACCATCAATGAAAACATCCAAACAACAACAGACCCTAAACTCTAACCCCCTAACCCTAATGGAAATACTAAACCATCAATGAAAACATCCAACCAACAACAGACCCAAACCCCAAACCCCTAACCCTAACCAACAACAGACCCTAACCCCCAATCCTAACCCGAACCCCAACCCGCAACCTTAATCCTACTTATTTAACCCTTTCGGGACCTCAAACGCGCAGCTGCGTTTTCAGGGGTTTCCAAAATGTTTTGATCAATATCTCAGTGATAATCCGGCGTAGAAACATGGTTTAAATATCCCCTGAGCCCTCCTGTGACATGCCCTCTCACTTACAGACGGAGCTATTAACCTAGGAACAGCTTGGTACAGGCCCTCCCTGCGTAATTGGTGAATTTGGAAGCAGCCTAGCTTGAGTCGCTCAGACACTGCCTTTTACCGTCGTTGATTGGTCAATTCGCACGTCCATCTTCTTCGCTACACGTGACGTCGGCATTGTCGGTATTGACAAACATTTCAGTGACAGTGACAGAGACAGAAAGCAGAGAAGATGTGTTTACAAGGATCCATTAGAAGTCCTTTTTTATATTCTGTCTAGTATTTTATTCATATTGTATGCCATTTCTGTGTAGCTCAGGACTTCATGAATGAATTTCAAGCACCAAAACAATTCATCCACATGGGTAAAGGTATGTTTTCACATGGGATTTGAAACATTTCTGAAAAACGGATTCGAAATGTTCAGGTTTAGGCCTACTTACCTCTTCACACAGTGCTGTTGGGGTAAACATCTATCACAATCAAGAAAGCTGAGTTTGTACTGAAAATATTGATATGAAACACTTGGGTATTATTTTGTATGGAAGTGACTTCAAATTGAGAAAGAATAAATGTATGTAAAAATGGAGAAAATACCCCTGGTCCCCAAAGGGTTAACCTGCAAAGTGAGGCCTTCTCTTTCCCCCCCCATCAGAACAATGTGGGACCTGTCCATGTTTACAACCCTTGACTGATACATGTCTCTCTCTCTCTTTGTCTCTCTCTCTCTCCCTCCCTCTCTCCCTCTCTCCCCCCCTCCCTCCCTCCCTCCCTCTCTCCCTCCCTCCCTCCCTACCTCTTCTCTCCATCCAATCTCTCTCTCTCTCTTTCCCTCTTTCTCTGTCTTTTTTTCTCTCTCCCTCCCTACCCCCCTCTCTCCCTCTCCCTCCCTCCCTTTCTCCCTCCCTCCCTCTCTCCCTCCCTACCACACTCTCTCCCTCCTTCCCTCTTTCTCTCTCTTTCCCTCCCTTTCCTCCCTCCCTCCCTCCTCTTGCTCTCCGTGCCTCTCTCTCCCTCCCTACCTCTCTCTGCTACTCTACCTACCTCTCTCCCTCCATCCTCTCCCTCCCTCCCTCCCCCACCTCTCTCCCTTTCTCTCTCCCTCCCTCTATCCCTCCCTCCTTCCCTCCTCTCCCTCTCTCCCTCCCTCTTTGCCTCCCTCCCTCCTCTTTCTCCCTCCTTCCCTCCCTCTATCCCTCCCTCTATCCTCTCCCTCCCTCTTTCTCTCTCCCTCCTTCCTCTCTCTCCCTCTCACCATCCATCCCTCCCTCTATCAATCCCTCTATCTCTCCCTCCCTCCCACCTCTCCCTCCCTCCCTTCTTCCTCCCTCTATCCTTCCCACTATCCCTCCCTCTATCCCTCTTTTCCTCCCTCCCTACTCTCTCTCCCTCTCTCCCTCAATCCTGTCCCTCCCTCCCTCACCCCCTCTCTCCCTCCTGTCCCTCCCTCTCTGCTTCTCCCTCCCTCCTTCCTCCCTCTATCCCTCCCTCTCTCCCTCAATCCTCTCCCTCCCTCCCTCCCTGCCCCTCTCTCCCTCCCTATCTCTCTCCCTCTCTCCCTCCTCTCCCTCCATCTTTGCCTCCCTCTCTCCTCTCTCTCCCTCCCTCTATACCTCCTTCTCTGCCTCCCTCCCTCCTCTCTCTCATTCTCTCCCTCCCTCCCTCCTTCCCCCCCTCCTTCCCTCCCTCCCTCTATCCTTCCCTCTATCCTCTCCCTCCCTCTTTCTCCCTCCCTCTCTCCCTCCCTCCCTCCTTCCTCTCCCTCCCTCTCTTTCTCCCTCACTCCCACCTCTCTCTCCCTCTCTCCTTCCTCCCTCTATCAATCCCTCTATCTCTCCCTCTCTCCCTCCCTCCTTCCTCCCTCTATCCTTGCCTCTCTCCCTCCCTATTTCTTTTTCTCTCTCCCTCCTCTCCCTCCCTCTCTGCCTCCTTCCCTCCTCTCTCTCCCTCTCTCCCTCCCTCCTTCATCCCTCTATCCTTCCTCTCCATTCCTCGCTCCCACCCTCTATCACTCCCACCCTTCCTCTCTCCCTCCCTCTTTCTCCCTCCTTCCCTCTCTCTCTCCCTCCCTCCCTCTCTCCCTCCCTCACTCTTTCTCTCTCTCTCTTTCTTTCACTCCCCTCTCTTTTCTCCCTCCCTCCCTCCTCTTGCTCTCCCTCCGTGCCTCTCTCTCCCTCCCTACCTCTCTCTACTACTCTCCCTCCCTCTCTTCCTACCTCCTTTTTCCCTCTCTCCCTCCCTCTCTCCCTCTATCCTTCCTTTCCCCCCCTCACTCCCTCCCTTCCTCTATACCTCCCGACCTGCATCCCTCCCTCCCTCTTTCCTTCCCTCTCTCCCTCCCTCTATCCTCTTTTTCCCTCTATCTTCTCCCTCTCTCTTTCTCCCTCCCTCTATCCCTCCTCTCCCTCTCTTCCTCCCTCCCTCTATCCCTCCTCCCTCTCTTCCTTCATCCCTCCTCTCTCTCTCCCTCAATCCTCTCCCTCTCTCCCTCCCTTCCCCCCCTCTCCCTATCTATCTCCCTCCCTCTATCCCTCTCTCTATCTCTCCTTCTTTCCCTCCCTCTATCCTCTCCCTCCCTCTATGCTCTCCCTCCCTCCCTCCTCCCTCTTTCTCTCTCCCTCCCACCCTCCTCTCTCTCCCTCTCACCCTCCATCCCTCCCTCCCTCTATCAATCCCTCTCTCCATCCCTCCCTCTCTCCCTCTATCCTCTCCCTCCCACTTTCTCCGTCCCTCTCTCCCTTCCACCCTCCCTCCCTCCCTCTTCTCTCTCCCTCCCTCCCTCTCTCTCCTACTCTCCCTCCCTCAATTCCTCCTCTCCCTCTCTCGCTCCCTCCCTCCCTCCTCTATCTCCTTCTCTCCCTCCCTCCTTCATCCCTCTCACCCTCTATCCTCTCCTTAACTCTTTCTCCCTCTTGCCTCCCTCCTTCCTCCCTCTATCCCTCCCTCCCTCCCTCCTTCCCCCCTCTATCCCCCCCTCCCTCTCTCCCTCCCTCCCTCTCTCCCTCTTTCTCCCTCTCTCCCCCCCTCCCTCTATCCCTCCCTCTCTGCCTCCCTCATTTCTTCCTCTCTCCCTCCCTCCATCCTCCCTCTATCCCTCCCTCTTTCTCCCTCCCTCCTCTCCCTCCCTCCCTCTCTCTCTCTCCCTCCCTCCTCTCTCTATCCCTCCCTCCATCCCTCCCTCCTTTTCTCTCTCCCTCTTTCCCTCCCTCCCTCTCCCTTTCTCCCTCCCTCTACCCCTACCTCCCCTCTCTCTCTCTCTCTCTCTCTCCCTCCCTCTCCTCCCTTCCTCTTTCTTCCTCTCTCTCTCCCTCCCTCCCTCCCTCCCGTCTGTAGTGAATGGAGTGGATGTTTTCCTGCCACCAGAGCCCAAGACCAGAGCCCAGGACCAGTTCTTCCAATGTGAGTGTGTTTCTCCTGAAGTAGCTGACAGTTTCTCTCTCTCTTTATCTCTCCCTCCCTCCCTCTCTCTGTTCCTCCCTCCTCTCCCTCCCTCCCTCCCTCCCTCCATTGATCCTCTCCACAAACCCTGAGACACAACTAGAGATCTCTAGGAGAGGGAAAGACTCATCAAAGACAGCCTACATATCTGACTCTCCCTCTCTCTCCCCCCTCTCTCTCTCTCTTTCTCTCTCCTCTCTCTCCCTCTCTCTCTCTCTCCCTCCATCTTTTTATCTTCCTCCGTCCCCCTCTCTCTTCCTCCTTTCTCTCTCTCTCTCTCCCTCTCTCTTTCTCCTCTCTCTCTCTCCCTCCATCCCTCTCTCTCTCCCTCCATCCCTCTCTCTCTTTCTCTTCCTCCGTCCCCTCTCTCTCTCTCTCTCTCTCCTCTCTCTCTCTCCTTCCCTCCCTCTCTCTCTTTCTCTTCCTCCGTCTCTCTCTATCTTCCTCCTCTCTCTCTCCCTCTCTCTTTCTCTCTCCTCTCTCTCTCTCCCTCCCTCCATCCCTCTCTCTTTCTCTTCCTCCATCCCCCTCTCTGTTCCTTCTCTCTATCTCCCCTCTCTCTCTCCCTCTCTCTCTCTCTCTTCCTCTGTCCCACTCTCTCCCCCCTCTCCTCTCTCCCCTCTCTCTCTCTCTCCTCTCTCTCTCTCTTCCTCCGTCCCTCTCTCTCTTCCTCTGTCCCACTCTCTCCCCCCTCTCCTCTCTCCCCTCTCTCTCTCTCTCTCTCTCTCTCTTTCTCTTCCTCCGTCCCCCTCTCTCTTCCTCCTCTCTCTCTTATTCTCCCTCTCTCTCTTCCTCTCTCTCTTCTCTCTCTCTCCCTCCATCCCTTTCTCTCTTTCTCTTCCTCTGTCCCCCTCTCTCTTCCTCCTCTTTCTCTCTCTCTCTCCTCTTTTTCTCTCTCTCCTCTCTTTCTCTCTCTCTCTCCCCCTCTCTCTCTCTCTCTCTCTCTCTCCCCTCTCCTCTCTCTCTCTTTCTCTCTCCTCTCTCTCTCTCCCTCCATCACTCTCTCTCTTTCTCTTCCTCCGTCCCCCTCTCTCTCTCTCCTCTCTCTCTCTCTCTCCCTCCCTCCCTCCCTCCCTCTGCTCTTCCCCCAGATGCCTGTGAGCTCACACTGGACCCAAACACAGCACACAGAGACCTCTCTCTGTCTGAGGAGAACAGAAAGGTGACACGGAGGAGAGAGAAGCAGCCGTATCCTGATCACCCAGAGAGATTTGAGAACTGGGCACAGGTGCTGTGTAGAGAGGGTCTGACTGGGCGCCGTTACTGGGAGGTAGAGTGGAGTGGGGGAGTGGCTTATATAGGAGTGACATATAAAGGAATCAGCAGGAGAGGATGGGGTGATGACTGTGTGTTGGGATACAATGACAAGTCCTGGAGTCTGAGGTGCTCTGATGACAGTTACTCTGCCTGGCACAATAAGAAGAACACTGACATACCTGTCCCCTCCTCTGGCTCCCACAGAGTAGGAGTGTATCTGGACTGGCCGGCCGGCACTCTGTCCTTCTACAGCGTCTCCTCTGACACACGGACCCTCCTGCACACATTCCACTCCACATTCACTGAGCCCCTCTACCCAGGGTTTATGGTTTGTAGCTTTGACTGTTCAGTGACCCTGTGTAAACTAGTCTAAGGGAGATCACACTGAACACCAAAGGCTCAAAGATGACGGATCAGAACATGATGCAGTTGGATAGTGGTGTGTTTTCACTGAGATGTTGGATGTACAGATGTTCTCTCTCCCAGTGTGTAGGGTGTTGTGTGTTGTGTGTAGTTATATTTTTTCTTACTGTATATATATATATATATATATATATATTATTATTAAAAAATGCATCTGATAGTGAAATAGACTACAGGTACAGAAAATATGTATATATTTGTTTATATATGTTTGTTTGTTTTTGATGGAAATGCAACTGATAGTGAAACAATCCAGATGAATGATTAGATGATCAAATCAGACTGATGATGAACTCTGAGAATAACACAGGAGAGAGTGTCTGTATGTATATAAGAGTTGGTTAGATTGGGTGTTTGAGTTGTGATGCTGGATCACGTTGCTGTGTGTAAGGTAGCAGGGAGTGGATGTGAAGACAGCTCTCCTTCTCTGTCAGTACAACATGGACATGTTCTGTAATTCACTTTCCATAGATTCCTTCACCTGTCTGTCTATCCAACGCACATGTTGTTCCTTCTCCTGTGTGTGTGTGTGTGTGTGTGTGTGTGTGTGTGTGTGTGTGTGTGTGTGTGGTCAGAGAGGATGAGGGGAGACACATTTAACTGTGTAATTGTATTGATCATTTCCTGTACTTGTAACATTCAAGCCTCTGTTGTTTTATATTGATTGTTACATTCCTTTACAGTTCAGTCTTCTTCTAGTTGGTACTGTCGGCCATCATGCTTTATGTTAACATGTATAGTTTATTTCCCTCTTCTATTCTCCCATGGACCAAACACAACTACCAAACCTCATTTCCCCCCAAGTGCCTCTGTGTTTTGGTAGTAATGACAGTAACTCTTACCTTCTGCCTCCTCCTTCTCATTCTGATAAAGGCAGCACTAGTCTACTAGCCTGAACTAACCCTGGAGTCAAGGTCCTTCATTTACTACAATGATGATGATGATGATGATGATGTCCATATAAACAAAGTATTTGTGAAACAAAGAGCCGTGTGTCCTCATGTTGACTCTCCACATGGCAGAGAGGCATGTCTTGTTTGCAAGTACACCAGAAATAATACACAATGTGGATTGGACTGAAATGACCATGTGAAAAGATGGAGAATCATGTGTAAATAAAGAAAATAACCTGGTAGATAAAATTGATTACGTTTATTTATTTTTGCCATCAATCCTCACACAATGCCCCATAATGACAAAGGGAAAACATGTTTTTAAACATTTTGAAATACAGAAATATGTCAAGTACATAAGGATTCAGTTTAATTTAATACCAGTTTAATTCATAACCAACACACCTGACTTTAATTTCCTCGATTGGGGAATGGCTTTGTGGGTAGTCAGCCATCTTGTTGTTTAAGACCTTGTGGGGGGACATGCAGCGTTCGGCCTGTAGAGGGAGCTACAGCACCGTGGCCAGGGTTACGTCGGCGAGGCTCCGTTGCACACCTGTTGCAAATGAAGCCTCGTTGACTAGATGGTTTAAGATGTTAGGGTTAGATGTCTCGGCGTTCGAGAGGAGGACGGCGACTGGAAAGTGTGTTTGGAGGAGGCTGGACAGCCAACAGAAGAAATAATAACCATTTTTATAATAAACGGGACATTCCCTTACCAACACACTGCGTCCGCCTATCTGTGAGCAAGGGACTTGTTACAGACCTATTCAGATGAATCCGATTTACTGCAACAATCACCAGGATAGAAACAGTTAACTAACTAACTAACTGTTTCTATCCTGGTGATTGTTGCATTAGATCAGATTCATCTGGATAGATCTGGAACAATGGAGGATGGCAAACACACCTGATAATGAATAGTTTCATTATCACTTACACACCTGTATCATTTTTCTTGAATGTCAAACACATAAAATCAATTGGTTGAGTTTAGACAACACTGACCAGGTAGAAGAAAGTTCTCTACAGCAATGTCATGCCATAGGTAGAGATGTGTAACATTCAGAGACAATTGTGCCTTGTTTTTTTATCTTTATTCCCCATGAAGCCAGACCTTGTTCCAGACCTATCCAGATGAATCTGATCAAATGCAACAATCCCTCTTGTTCTGTAATGTGTCATATATTTTATAATAACAAGACCAATTTCCCAAGTGGGTGACAATAAAGTTTTTCTGAAACTGAATCTCAAAGATGATCTTAAAGCAATATTGCAAAGAACCATAGGAGTCCAGTACATAGTAGGCTGTCATTGTAGATGTGAACACAGCAGCAGCTTTCAACACCGGTAGGATGTGGCTTGGGAGGGCAATGGTCTGGGCAGTGTGAGGTCCCATGCACAGACATGCACCTGTGTGTGTGTTTAGTGTGCATGAACCTATAGTTAGATTGACATCCCTCTAACCCAATCAATCTATCCACTCTCACCTTCAGCCAATGGGCTTCACTGGCAGGGCCAGTATGAAAGGACTGGGACACACCCCCAGCAGGTGCTTTGCTGATGGACTCCTTGCTGAAAGCATGTGCATTTTACATCTAGCTCCTTTTGAGGTGGTTTGTATGCATCTAGTGAGTGCTTTTAGTTCTGCAAATTGTGATTTCCAGTGTTTGGTTTGAGTTTTGGCTTCACCAGATTAAAATAGATTAACCTTAACATGTCTTCTGTCTTCGGTTTCTGTCATTTTCCAGTACTCTTTCTGTAAAAATCTAGCCCTGCTACGCTGCCTCAAATGCTGTTTTTGATGGGTGTGATTTAAGAGGTTGTTGACATTTTACATTCCTCCCATGTTAGTCGGCACAGTAGAAGTGTGATTGACTATAGCTAGTTCATACAGTAGAAGTGTGATTGACTATAGCTAGTTCATACAGTAGCATTGGGACTGTAGCTAGTTCATACAGTAGCAGTGTGATTGACTGTAGCTAGTTCATACAGTAGCAGTGTGATTGACTGTAGTTAGTTCATACAGTAGCAGTGTGATTGACTGTAGCTAGTTCATACAGTAGCAGTGTGATTGACTGTAGCTAGTTCATACAGTAGCAGTGTGATTGACTGTAGCTAGTTCATACAGTAGCATTGGGACTGTAGCTAGTTCATATAGTAGCAGTGTGATTGACTGTAGCTAGTTCATACAGTAGCATTGGGACTGTAGCTAGTTCATACAGTAGCAGTGTGATTGACTGTAGCTAGTTCATACAGTAGCAGTGTGATTGACTGTAGCTAGTTCATACAGTAGCAGTGTGATTGACTGTAGCTAGTTCATACAGTAGCATTGGGACTGTAGCTAGTTCATATAGTAGCAGTGTGATTGACTGTAGCTAGTTCATACAGTAGCATTGGGACTGTAGCTAGTTCATACAGTAGCAGTGTGATTGACTGTAGCTAGTTCATACAGTAGCAGTGTGATTGACTGTAGCTAGTTCATACAGTAGCAGTGTGATTGACTGGAGCTAGTTCATACAGTAGCATTGGGACTGTAGCTAGTTCATATAGTAGCAGTGTGATTGACTGTAGCTAGTTCATACAGTAGCATTGGGACTGTAGCTAGTTCATACAGTAGCAGTGTGATTGACTGTAGCTAGTTCATACAGTAGCAGTGTGATTGACTGTAGCTAGTTCATACAGTAGCAGTGTGATTGACTGTAGCTAGTTCATACAGTAGCATTGGGACTGTAGCTAGTTCATATAGTAGCAGTGTGATTGACTGTAGCTAGTTCATACAGTAGCATTGGGACTGTAGCTAGTTCATACAGTAGCAGTGTGATTGACTGTAGCTAGTTCATACAGTAGCAGTGTGATTGACTGTAGCTAGTTCATACAGTAGCAGTGTGATTGACTGTAGCTAGTTCATACAGTAGCATTGGGACTGTAGCTAGTTCATATAGTAGCAGTGTGATTGACTGTAGCTAGTTCATACAGTAGCATTGGGACTGTAGCTAGTTCATACAGTAGCAGTGTGATTGACTGTAGCTAGTTCATACAGTAGCAGTGTGATTGACTGTAGCTAGTTCATACAGTAGCAGTGTGATTGACTGTAGCTAGTTCATACAGTAGCAGTGTGATTGACTGTAGCTAGTTCATACAGTAGCATTGGGACTGTAGCTAGTTCATATAGTAGCAGTGTGATTGACTGTAGCTAGTTCATACAGTAGCAGTGTGATTGACTGTAGCTAGTTCATACAGTAGCAGTGTGATTGACTGTAGCTAGTTCATACAGTAGCATTGGGACTGTAGCTAGTTCATATAGTAGCAGTGTGATTGACTGTAGCTAGTTCATACAGTAGCATTGGGACTGTAGCTAGTTCATACAGTAGCAGTGTGATTGACTGTAGCTAGTTCATACAGTAGCAGTGTGATTGACTGTAGCTAGTTCATACAGTAGCAGTGTGATTGACTGTAGCTAGTTCATACAGTAGCATTGGGACTGTAGCTAGTTCATATAGTAGCAGTGTGATTGACTGTAGCTAGTTCATACAGTAGCATTGGGACTGTAGCTAGTTCATACAGTAGCAGTGTGATTGACTGTAGCTAGTTCATACAGTAGCAGTGTGATTGACTGTAGCTAGTTCATACAGTAGCAGAGTGATTGACTGTAGCTAGTTTATACAGTTGCAGTGTGATTGACTGTAGCTAATTTATACAGTTGCACTGTGATTGACTGTAGCTAGTTTATACAGTTGCAGTGTGATTGACTGTAGCTAGTTCATACAGTAGCAGTGTGATTGACTGTAGCTAGTTCATACAGTAGCAGTGTGATTGACTGTAGCTAGTTCATACAGTAGCAGTGTGATTGACTGTAGCTAGTTCATACAGTAGCCGTGTGATTGACTGTAGCTACCTCAAAGATACTCTGCACATCGTGGACATCCTCAAAGATGAGTGGCACATCCTCCACGACCACACCCTGCTCAACGTCCACCAACAGCACAGCCAAGGCCTCCACCTGGACCCGGTCAGCCCTCTCTACATAAGGACAATAATGACATAGAACCACTCAGCATGTGCTGCTAGAATACAAAGCAGCATCGCACAAATCCAAAACGTACATGCCTTGCCAAAATGCACGGAGGTGGCTAGCAAGCTAGCTAGTTCAAGCTAAAGGTAACTCTTAGCAACGCCCTTAGACACTGTCAACGGGTTACTTAGCCACCTAGCATCTAACAATGCTATCATTGCTTCTAACTGGCAAAATAATCATTGTACACACAATTTGTGAGATATGTGTCTACTGTAAAATGTAATTAAATGTCACATACCCTCTTCGAAGTCGCTGTCGCTTTCCTCTTCACGATCGCGGACTGGGGGCAGACGTTTCTACCACAGGTTGTTGTTCTTGTTTTCTTTTTTGCAGGGCTCCCGTTGGGAAGACAGCGACTTCGAAAGCGGGTATGTGATGTTTAATTACATTTTACAGCAGTAGACACATAGTCAACAAATGTGTCTTTATAATGGCATGACACTTTGTCAGTTGGTGGCAATGGTAGCATTGTTAGCTTTAGCTTGAACTAGCTAGCTTGCTAGTCACCTACATGCATTTTGGACTTGTGCTGTGTTGTTTCACAACAAATATTGAGTGGTTCAGTGAGAGTCTAACTATTGTTATTGCTCATACTTATTCTTCTTTTTCTTATCATTATTATTGACCGGTATACTCCTGCCAGAATCAATAGACCTATGTAGGCTTGGAGGTCTGCCCGGTCCAATTCTCTCCACTTGTCCCCAAACACACGCCTCCCCTCCAAGTTTGTCATGTCCAGTAAAGTTTTCTCAATTGATTCTGGTAAAAAAGAGTTTGAAACGTCCTCCTCTGTCTCTGGTTCAATTTCCATCTCCTCTCCATCATCGAAAATATGGTCCAGAGCCTCTCTGACAGACAGTCGCCTTCTCAGTCGCTTGTACATTGTGTTCACAGAGTAAAATGAGAGCAAGGCACAAAGAAGGCTTTATATATGGGGTCTGTGAGAAGATATGAGACATTGTTTAGTCTGGAAGGTGTGGTTCCCGTGGGGGGATGGGATCATACAGTAAGCACAGAAAGAAAGGTTCCCATAACAAACACTAAATTGTTTAGTCTGGGAGGTGCAAAGAGAGAGGTTCTCATAACTAACACCAAATTGTTTGCTTTGAAAGTGTGAGAACCAACCGCCCTCTGTGTGTGTGTGTGTGTGAGAGAGTGAGAGTGAGAGTGAGAGTGAGAGTGAGTGTGAGTGTGAGAGTGAGAGTGAGAGTGAGAGTGTGTGTGTGTGTGTGTGTGTAACTGGGCAGATTCACCATATCTCCCTGCCTGGTCCTTGGCTGTAGGTGAACGGAACGAAGGTGAACGTGTCCACGACCGTTGAGGTGGCCTCTGGCGTGTCTGTCAATAGTAGTGACAGGATGGTGGTCGTCCGTCTCAGCATGTACAACACCACCCTCGAGTACAACGGCGACACCCTGGCCATTTGGAAGGTCGGAGTTCGTCCGCTGGATGGCGTCTGTTCGCACGGTGCTTCCAGCGGGGACCCGGCGAAGTGGAAGAACAGCAACTACGGTTCAACAAGGTAAATGTTGTCAGGTTATGATGGAGTAGCAATCCAGGACACACACACACACACACACACACACACACACACACACACACACACAGTCCTGAGTGATGTACTCACCCCCACTTCCAAGTGATATATCCTCGAACCCCGGGCCATGTTGCTCCTGTGTGTGTGTGTGTGTGTGTTGCTCCTCCACAGCTGTGCTGCCAACATAACAACTGACATGAGAGCCAACTGCACTGAGAAGGTCAACCAGCTGTGTGGCGTCATGGCCGATAGCAGCGGCCCCTTCGCCGCCTGCCATAACTCCACCCCCCCAGGGCCGTACGTGGAGGCCTGCGTGTTTGACCTGTGCCGCCACGGCCCGGTGGACCGCACCCTCTGCTCCTCCATGGAGGCCTACGCCATGGCCTGCCTGCTCTCTGACGGACAGACGGACAGCTGGACAAGTGGAGGACGCAGGCCAACTGTCGTAAGTCACATTCTCAATGTTTCCTCTCGATGCATCCATTCTGTTTGGGTCGCCTGTGTGTGTGTGTGTGTGTGTGTGTGTGTGTGCGGTAGGGTGTGTGTGTGTATGTGTGGTATGGGGTGTGTGTGTGTGTGTGTGTGTGTGTGCGGTAGGGGGTGTGTGATTTCTAATGTTACTCTGTCTGCTTATCAAACCCTTCTCTCTCTCTCTCCTCCTCCTCCTCCTTCTCCCCTCCTCCTCCTCCTCCCCCTCCTCCCCTCCACCTCCTCCTTCCCCCGCCCCTCCACCTCCTCCTCCCCCTCCTTACCTCCACCTCCCCCCCTCCCCTCCACCTCCTCCTCCTCCCCTCCTCCTCCTCCACCTCCCCCTCCTCCTCCCCCTCCCTCAGCATCCAGAGACCCCTGCCTGGACATGGACTGTGCTGACCATGAGTTCTGTGGGGAGAGGAACGGTGAATCTGTCTGCCTCTGTCGCCGTAGTTACCTGGACTCTGTCAAGGAGAGGGGTCCTTTTGGTATGTGCATGATCCCCAACCCTGTGTGACCACTCTACTAAATGTGTTTGAACAGTGTGTGTGTGTGTGTGTGTTTTCTTGATTACCTGTATGTGTATATGTGTGTGTGTGTTTTCTTGATTAACCTCTCTCTGTGTATGTGTGTGTGTGTGTGTGTGTGTGTGTGTGTGTGTGTGTGTGTGTGTGTGTGCACGCCTCTCTTTAAAGATCCTTTAACAAGCTGCAGTGGGAGTTCTGCCAGCTTGTCTCTGGAACGCTGTCGTCTGGTTGAGGCAGACTTTGATTACAAGACTCTGCACCTCAACGACCCAAGCTGCATCGGGGTGTTAGAGAAGGGCGTTGTGGTGTACCGCTTCGACAACCACAACCACAGCTGCGGCACTCTGCTCACGGTACCAAAACACACATCAAACATCTATAGATGACCCAGCAAGGCTGGGGTTCTAACCAGGCTGGGGTTCTAACCAGGGGTTCTGGCCAGGCTGGGTTTCTAACCAGGCTGGGGTTCTAACCAGGGCTTCTAGCCAGGCTGGGGTTCTAGCCAGGCTGGGGTTCTAACCAGGCTGGGGTTCTAACCAGGGGTTCTAGCCAGGTCGGGGTTCTAGCCAGGTTGGGGTTCTAGCCAGGTTGGGGTTCTAGCCAGGCTGGGGTTTGAGCCAGGCTGGGGTTCTAACCAGGCTGGGGGTCAGTGAGTGAAGCCCCTCTCTCCCCTCTCCACAGTCCAACAACACTCACATCATCTACAAGAACTCCGTCCAGAGGAACTACAACTCCTCCATGGCCATCCACCGCATGGACGAGACCAACCTGGACTTCTCTTGCGCCTACACCAAGAACACCTCCCAATCTATGGCCCTGGGCATCAAGGTCAAAGACAGGTGTGTGTATGTGTGTGTGTGTGTGTGTGTGTGTGTGTGTGTGTGTGTGTGTGTGTGTGTGTGAGGTCACCCAGGCCTTTCACTGTGGTAATACATGTGTAATGTGATGCACATTACCGGGAGAGAATATCTTCCAGCCAGAGGAGTTCACAGCATTAAAACAAGGTCAAGGTTGGTATCGTCAGTGTTGGGGAAGCGACTCTGAACATCCATTTAACTCAGTTACCAACAACTTTACGAGGCAGGAAGTTGAACGTCACTAAAGCTACCGTTGATGGAAATACAGCTTGTTACGTTGAAAAAACAAACAAACCAGGAAACTACTTCGTCCGACACACTAGGAGGGTTAGCGATAGCGTCTGGTCAGAGGGTTATGGGTGAGGCTAGGCTACGTGTTATCTCTAGGAGAGTTAGCGATAGCGTCTGGTCAGAGGGTTATGGGTGAGGCTAGGCTAAGTGTTATCACTAGGAGAGTTAGCGATAGCGTCTGGTCAGAGGGTTATGGGTGAGGCTAGGCTAAGTGTTATCACTAGGAGAGTTAGCGATAGCGTCTGGTCAGAGGGTTATGGGTGAGGCTAGGCTAAGTGTTATCACTAGGAGAGTTAGCGATAGCGTCTGGTCAGAGGGTTATGGGTGAGGCTAGGCTACGTGTTATCACTAGGAGGGTTAGCGATAGCGTCTGGTCAGAGGGTTATGGGTGAGGCTAGGCTAAGTGTTATCACTAGGAGAGTTAGCGATAGCGTCTGGTCAGAGGGTTATGGGTGAGGCTAGGCTAAGTGTTATCACTAGGAGGGTTAGCGATAGCGTCTGGTCAGAGGGTTATGGGTGAGGCTAGGCTAAGTGTTATCACTAGGAGAGTTAGCGATAGCGTCTGGTCAGAGGGTTATGGGTGAGGCTAGGCTAAGTGTTACCACTAGGAGAGTTAGCGATAGCGTCTGGTCAGAGGGTTATGGGTGAGGCTAGGCTACGTGTTATCACTAGGAGAGTTAGCGATAGCGTCTGGTCAGAGGGTTATGGGTGAGGCTAGGCTAAGTGTTATCACTAGGAGAGTTAGCGATAGCATCTGGTCAGAGGGTTATGGGTGAGGCTAGGCTAAGTGTTATCACTAGGAGGGTTAGCGATAGCGTCTGGTCAGAGGGTTATGGGTGAGGCTAGGCTAAGTGTTATCACTAGGAGGGTTAGCGATAGCGTCTGGTCAGAGGGTTATGGGTGAGGCTAGGCTACGTGTTATCACTAGGAGGGTTAGCGATAGCGTCTGGTCAGAGGGTTATGGGTGAGGCTAGGCTACGTGTTATCACTAGGAGGGTTAGCGATAGCGTCTGGTCAGAGGGTTATGGGTGAGGCTAGGCTAAGTGTTATCACTAGGAGAGTTAGCGATAGCGTTGCAGTCAAACTGGACACGCTGCCCATGAGAACCAGATCCTCATCCACACTCCGAGCCATGGACTGATAGTTTCACTGTTGGTATTTGGAGAGTTTGAGGTTTGTTGACTGTGTGTGTTGGTTCATTTGTTGAAACTCACCAGCTCTGTGAGCAAGAACCTGTCCTCTGGAGAATGGAACTACAAACTCACCATGGGAGCCTTCTACGACGCCGAGTTCAGCCAGCCCCTCAACGACTCAGCAGCCGTCCGATTGGACCAGAAGCTCTACCTGTCCCTAAACACCACCGGATTGGACAGCAAGATCGTCATGGTGACTGACGCCTGCTGGGCCACGCCTGAAAGCTCCTCAAATGCTACTGTGCGCTGGGACATCATCAAGGAAGGGTGAGACACACACACACACACACACACACACACACACACACACTGTCAGACACATAGATGGGTACACATTGGCTGCTCTGACACATGTGTCCTGTGTGTCCATGTCCCAGGTGTGCCAACCCTGCCGACAGCACGGTGAACATTCTGACCAACGGCGACTCCTCCGCCACCCGCTTCTCCTTCAGAATGTTCCAGTTCTCTGGCAAATCCTCGGACGTGTTCCTGCACTGCAACATCCACCTGTGTGTGCTGAAGAACGGGAACTGTGCCCCGGTAGGCCAGGAGCCATCACTCCTCACACACACACACACACACACACACACAGACACAGTGTCCTCTCACTGACTGTCTCTCTCCCACAGACATGTTCCGGGGTGAAGAATAGAAGGAGACGGCGATCTCTGCAGCAGCACAGCCACAGCTTCATCACCATGGCGATGAGCGCCATCAATTAGGTAAGAGTGTGTTAGATAGCTGTTAAACACATCAGCTCACCGCATCATATGATACAGCAGTCTGCAGCTCTGTTACACATGCCCGTCTGAATCCTGGTTGTGTGTGTCGGTCCTCAGGTTGCCTTTGTGTTGAATGAAGTGACACGTTGTCATTCTGGAAGGTGTCCTGTCCAGGACTGTAGCCGCTTGACCTCTGACCCGGAGGCAGTTCTGGAGCCAGGATGTCCCTGACCTTCGCCTGACCCTGACCAAGAGCCGCGTCCTAATAGGGTAGAAGATGTGTGGTCCAATCCGCTCTCTGCTCCATCTAGTGGACAAACCTGTCTGTAAACTGCCTCATCTTTAATACACTGTTTAACAGACTGTGTTTACCATACTGTGTTTAGAAGACCGTGTTTACCCGACCACACTCTCTATCCGTTGTTAAAGGTAGACTCAGCGATATGACGTAACCTGTGAATATTGGCAGAGATCGTTGAAGCCTAAGGCAAGACAATTCCCTCGCCAGCCCGTTTGTCACATGGCCATCTGCCACTGCCGTGCTCGTGCACCAATGGAATCCATCATTAGTGAAACGTCCGTTGCTCGGATGAATCTGAAACATCGCTGAAGTCAACCAACGTCCCGCGGTGACGTCATATCGCTGAGTCTACCTTTAACTGAATCTTATATCGGTGTCTGGGATTTCTGAAGGGATGCTTTTCTGTGTCTGTGTTCTTTGTGTCGATCAATCAGGGTGGGAAATATGTATATGAACATGCAACGCAACAGTGGCCTTCATGTTTGCAGTGAAAGTTTGAGAGTATCGATTGGAAGATGAGGAAATGGATTGACTTTCAAAGAGTAGGAAGTAAAATGCAGAAGGAGACTTTGATTGGATGCTAACTGGTATTGAATGAAGGATGCTGTTATGATGTGAAGTTTATGATGATGGTGTGAGGGTTGACAAGACATTATTATAATAATAGTAGCTGGTTTAATGTAAGCACTAATCTATCAATCATGGGGGCAGGCAAGTTAAATCCAAACTTGAATTTGCACATTGAATGTCTGAGAATACAAACTAAAATATGAAGGAATGTTTGGCATTGAAAGAATATGAACTAAGTAAGAATATTTGGTGTTTAAGAACATTTTAAATTAAGTTTGAGATGTCAAAAGAATGAGGTCACCCGGTAAAAAGGCATCATCAGGAAGAGAATACTATTCCATTGTTTGCTTCGGACAATGAAGATTTAGATTTAAGTAAAAAGGCAAGTGATTGAATGTTTTAATGATAATGCTTAAAAACCTACTGCTAAGAGTAATAGTCTGATATATATATATATATATATATATATATATATATATATATATATATATATATATGATAACTGTGTGTTAATCAGTAATTCAGAACAGTAAAAGACCGTTCTGACTATATGTGTAACTTTAACCAACATGTGGAAGCCTGTTTGTGTTAAGGTTAGGGTTAGGTTAGGTTAAGGTTAGGTTAAGGTTAGGTTAGGTTAGGTTAGGTTAGGTTAGGTTAGGTTAGGTTAGGGTGGTGTTGTGGTGTTGTGTATCTGAGTTCCCTGAAGCACCCGGCCGGCCAGCAGGCCAAGTGGACCAGCTCAAACTCAAGTCATTTTCTCTTCTCTCTGTTGTCTGTAATAAAGGCTTTATAAAGGGAACTCCTGCTGTCATCTCCATTAATCAAAATGTACTACAGGTTTATTTTACAACAATATGACTTGTTGAACGGACTTTGCAGCAAGGATAGACGTTTGTAATTCCAACTGAGAAAAAAAAAGCTATTCTATTCTACGAGTTCAGGCATATGGGCAAACTACACATGAACGTTACTAACTAGCACAGGCTAACTACACATTAATGTTTCTACTAGCACAGGCTAACTACACATTAATGTTTCTACTAGCACAGGCTAACTACATGTTTCTACTAGCACAGGCTAAGTACACATGAACTAGCCTAGTCCTGGACTAAATCACACATACATAGGGTTAGGTTAGATATATATATAAACATACGGTTAGGGGTTAGGTTTAATGAAAATCATTTGTTGTACTGTTGCTTCTACTCAATCCATGCATCAGAAGCTGATAATCCATGTCTTCTACCAACCATAACCCCATCAGTCACGACATAGATCAGGAGAGACCAGGATGGAGGTCATGGTTAGACTGCAGGAGAGAAAGAAGGAGGCCTGGGCTGTCCTGAATGAGAGGATGGAGCTACAGTCTAACCCAGGGGTGGGCAAACTTTTTGGCTCAGGGGCCACATTGACTTTTAAAATTTGACAGACGGGCCGGGCCAGCACCAGATGCATACATATCAAACATAAAACATATATCAAAAATGATAAACATATCAAACATAAACATAAAAAATACAGGGTTAATACTTACATTTACTTTTAGCGGGAACAGTGTTGTTGATCACCCTTTTTGACCAGTGCATCGAAGTCTGGTGTTAGTTTTGTTGTGGCAATTCTCAGAACAGATCTGAGGTGTTCATCACTCAACTGGGATCTGTGGGGTGCTTTGTTGGTGTTCATCACGCTAAAAGTCTGTTCACGCACATACGTAGAGCCAAACAACATCCTCTGTGCCATCTTTTGGATGTTTGGAAATTTGGCTGCGCTTAATGAAGCATAAAACTCATCCAGTTTAAGAGAGTTGAACTTCTCCTTTAAGACGGTGTCACATTGGAGATCAATCAGTTCCAACTGCAACTCCTGTGGCGCCGTTTCACTCATACTTTCCCCAAACTTAACCAGCGGACATTAGAGTGGTAAAGCAAGTCCTGGTGATCAGCGTCAGTTTCTTCAAGAAACATAACAAACTGACGATGCTGAAGTCCCCTCGCTCGAATAAAGTTAACAAGTTTTACAACTGGCTACACTACGTGGTCAAGCTGCAATACGGATTTACACAGTGCTTCCTGGTGGATTATGCAGTGTAGGAAAATTACCTCCTGCTCAGGGTTGTCCTCTTTCACCCTCTCCTGGATTCTTTTGAGCAGCCCAACGTTTTTTCCAGTCAGATTTGGCGATCCATCTGTGGTAACGTTGGCGAGTGTACTCCAAGGTAGCTTGTGCCTCTTGATGACCCCCAACACGCTGTCATACAAGTCCTCTTTCCGCGTTTTCCCCCTCAGGGATTCCATGGCCAAAAACTCCTCCGTTATCTCAAAATTGTCATTAATCCCTCTGATAAAAATGACAAGCTGAGCGGTGTCCTTTATGTCATTACTTTCGTCCAGTGCCAAGGAATATAATGTAAATGACTCCGCTTTTTTGTTTAGCTTGCTAGCTAAGTCTTCGTCAATTAGCTCAACACGGCGAGTCACTGTCCTGCGTGATAAGCTCATTTTTTCAAATTTGTTCTTGCTCTCAGGACACAAGATACCTGCTGTCTCTACCATGCACTCTTTGAGAAACTCCCCTTCTGAGAAAGGCTTGCTGGTCTTTGCTAATTTGAATGCCAGCAAATAACTTGCCTTCGTGCTTGATTCTTGAATGGCAGTTTGTCGGATAAAGGTGTTTTGCTGAGCCTGCAAACTAGCTGCCAACCTCAAAGCGGTAGCTGTCCGTTCTTGCGTTGACTGGTTGTTAGCGTAATTAGCATGTTTGGTGGAAAAGTGACGGCTGATGTTGTATTCCTTTAAAACCGCAACGGTTTCTTGGCAAATAAGACATACAGCCTTTGACCGGACTTAAATGAAAAAGTATTTAGTTTCCCATTCCTTATTAAACACTCTGCACTCACTGTCGACTTTTCTTTTCTTTGGCCCACTCATTGTTGCAGATGGGTTCAGAACAGTAGCAGAGTAATAACAGAGAGTAGCCCGGGCTCCGCAAAATCAACTCAATGTATGACTGCCCCTTAGTGCGCTACCTGGTGGAATGCCAGGCATTACAGGACAAGGTCAAATGAATGCAGTTTAGTAATTTAATTAATATTCAACCCTCAAATCTGTACCAATCTTCGGCGGGCCGTATTAAAAAGACAAACGGGCCGGATGTGGCCCGCGGGCCGTAGTTTGCCCACCCCTGGTCTAACCCTAAACCATGGATGAGACGTCTCTCTGTCAGATATATGGTGAAGTCCTTGTTAACAGCCTTAGATGGGATCATCTCAACTGTTCAAAGAAAAAGGAAATAATGATCATGAAAAACTCTCTGCCACTATTGACATTTAACAGCAGCGCCCTCTGCTGGCAATTAATTCCTCTAGAGCAGGGGTGCCCAACCTTTTTTGACCCAAGATCTACTTTTCAAGTCGCCAACCTCCCGAGATCTACCAGTCCAGTGTCAACATCGCAAACCCACACACATCGTTTCCAGCCTGCAGTAACTAACCTCACAACACTTTTTCTTGTTGTCACACAACCACTAGACATCACATCACAAACCCTCCCTCTCTCAAACACACACACAGACAAATTCCTCTCACACAGTTGCCAGTTTGCATAGTGTGCTGTAGCACAAACCCGCTCTCTCTCTCACACACACACACACACACGCCAATCTGCATGATGAGCAATAGCCATAACTGACCTTAATATGAACCAAACAGAAAAATAAACCAGATACAAAACAGGTAGATCTCTGTGTTACGACTCCAGATGAAAACTCGTCTACGTCTAGGGGCGGTAGAGGAGTCGCAACAAAAAGGTAGTACATCAGACTTATTGTAGGAATTAAACAACCACAAACCACAATTCAACTATGTACAGTTATTTGTTTCCTCAGGGAAAACACAACACAAGACACACGCCAAGGAGAAAAGGGAACTTTTTTTGAGCGGTGCCAAAGCAAAGAAATCATAAACAAAAGTGATGTCCTAAACTAGTACAATAGTAAGCTATACTATCAGGGCTATGCTAAAGTGCTATGCTACACTAGACTAGAACATACATGGGGCGGCACCCACTCCTAACCTGGTGAATTGTAACAGAGGTGAGCCTACGTGTTGGAAATGTAAACCCATGGGTCTCTTACCTATTGACCTTACCCCTATGGCGTACAATTAACAGACAGACAAATTATGAGAAAAACAATAAGTAAACAATGACGTAAATATAACAAAAGAAAACTAGATGTAAACAAGTACGTTGGAGGTTTCGATCAACCAGGCAACAGTGAGTCGACAGCAAACACAAGACTACGGTGAAAATGGGTTGACTCCCGAGGGGAAGTCCAGCGGAGCTTTTAAAGGACACGGACAGCCCTCTGATTGGTCAGGAACAGTGATGACTGATGGGGACGAATGGCCAATTGCTGACGGACACCTGAATGTAGAGTGACAGGGTAAGGGAAAAACAGAAGGAAACACAAAACACAACAAGGAAACGCACATGTAGGAGTGGGAACGTAACACTCTGAGTTTGAAAAAAGGAAATCACTTCCTACCTTAGTGGGAGACCTGACACTGGGAGGAGGAGGCTAGCTTCTCGTAGTCAGGAGTGTAGGAGCTGGTTGCAAGGCGTGTGTGCTCAGCATCATTCTCCTCCAAGTGAGCACGGAAAAGCCTTCTCTGCAGACTCCTGGCCCGAACTGAACACACAATCTTCATTGCAATATCCATCACTTCTTTCATATTTGAAATCTTTCCACACAACGCTTGCTGGTGAATTATACAATGATAATTCAGGATATCTGGGAAAGATTCACTTTCTTTGCAATGAACCCACTGGTGCGGCCCATCATAGCAGGCGCCCCATCAGTTGTGATGGAGATCAGCTTGAAGAGCGGCAGTTTTGTCTCGCTAACAAATCCCATGAAAGCATTAAACATATCCTCACCTCTGGTGTGTCCTTTTAATGGCAAAATGGTGAGTAGCTCTTCCTTGGCGCTCATGTCTTCAAAAACCATCCTGATGAAAACACACAATTGTGCCACATCCACCATATCAGTCGACTCGTCAAATTGGAGGGAAAAGCACTCACGCGTCAATATCCTTCCTCAGTTGCTCCTCCACATCCACAGCCATTCCCTCACATCGCCTTGTAGTCGTATTGCGGGAGAGTTGCACTTCTTTAATGGCCTTCACGATCTCGGTTTTATTTTTAAAGTCGTCAAAAAGGCTATCCGCTGCCTCGAGAAAGGCTTCCTTCACAATATCGCTGTCTTTGAATGGCTTCTTGTGTTTAGCAAGGACGTGACTGACGCGATAGGAAGCAATAGTTGCGGCCTTACCCTGGGTCTTCGGTTTGGTGAAGATTGACTGCCGTGCTGCAAGCTGTGCTTTCAAATCCCGCACTTTTGTGGCGCGTAAAGGCGTTTTTGCAGGGAAATCCCTCTCGTAGCTCCCGGGTACCGTTTTAAAATGCCGCTCCAGATTCCCTTTCTTTGCCAACGCCACCGTTGCATTGCAGATCAAACAAACAGGCTTTGAATGAGAATAAACACAAAAATAATCTTCCTCCCATTCAGGGTGAAAATGGTAGGTCTTGGCTCGTTTCCCCTCAGACATGTTAAAGTTTAGGAGTGCGTAACCGCTCTGATCGCTAGCTGCTAGCTACTGTTGACAGCTGTCAACTTACTATCATGCATGTCTCGCGCTACAGTAGGTTAAACGTGACCTACTTTTTTTTTTTTTGTGGACGTGTTTAAGAGACTGATAGGGTGCGCAGGCAAGGACTCATGATAGGCTGTAGTGTACATTTAATACAAAATATAACACACACACACACACACACAAAACAAAACATATCCAACGATGCATAACTACAACAAAACAAAACAGTTTACAGTTACACATAAAAAAAACTTTTTTTTTTTCATTTTTTCCTACACCCCTCGTGATCGACTTGGGATCAGGCCGGGGTCTACCAGTAGACCGCGATCGACTGGTTGGGCACTCCTGCTCTAGAGCAGCGGTCCTCAACCTTTTTTGCACCACGGACCAGTTTCATGCAAGACTACTTTTCCACGGACCGGGGGGGAAAGAATCACGCGCATAACAAAACACAATAAAGTGCATATTATATAATTTAATTATTCATTTAATTATTACATTTATAATGTAAAAGTGACTCAACTCACCATAATACAGAATCAGTGGGAGCACTGAGCTTGTTTCCCTGCAACGAGACGGTCCCATCTAGGGGTGATGGGAGACAGTGACACCCGAAGTGTCCTTACCGGCAGGCATGATCAACTCTTCACCAATAGTGAAGGGCTTCTTAGCCTTGGCAATGCGGTTAGCCACTAAGAATGATGCTCTCAGTGCAGACACATTTGATGATGTGATGGCCTTCAATAATTGCTTCTGTCCTTCGTGTTCATGTTTTTTTCTTTAAAAAAAACACCAAAGACTTGTCTTTTAATGCAGGGTGCTTGGTCTCTACGTGGCGAAGCAGTTTTGAAGGCTTCATGGCCTCGTTGGATAGCCGGTCGCCACATATTATACAGAGCGGGCTTGGGGCATGTCAATCACCTGTTGCGATGAACCCGTAATTTAAGTAGGACTCTTAGGTATTTTCTTTTAAATGCAGCTTTCTTTTTTTTTGGCAGTCTAGGAGTCTTCTGCTGTCTCATCATAGAGTCTTTCCCCCTTTTCAAAGAATCTCTCCAGCAATGTTTGTTTTTTACTCATTTTTGCTGGGTTAGCTTGTGGGCTTCATTTATCGGTGCATGGAAAAAAAACTGCGACTGAGAAGTGTGGAAAAGTGGCACAGATGGAAGTGGTCATTTTTCAAACACCCTGCAGACTGCGATAGTCCATAAAATGGAAATAAAATACAAATTAAAATGTTTTTATTCTTTCTGTGCGGCCCGGTACCAAATGATCCACGGCCGAAACTGGTCCGCGGCCCGGTAATTGGGGACTCCTGCTCTAGATTACTGCAAGGAGACAGAGAACGTCCCAGGGTTCGGGTTAGGGTTGGGGTTATGATTAGGGTTTGGGTCAGGTTCAGGGTCAGGGTTAGAGTTAGAGTTAGGGTTAGAGTTTGGGTCAGGGTCAGGGTTAGAGTTAGGGTTAGAGTTTGGGTCAGGGTTAGGGTTAGGGTCAGGGTTAGAGTTAGAGTTAGAGTTAGGGTTAGAGTCAGGGTCAGGGTCAGGGTTAGGGTTAGGGTTAGAGTTAGAGTTAGAGTCAGGGTCAGGGTCAGGGTTAGAGTTAGAGTTAGAGTTAGGGTTAGGGTTAGGGTTAGGGTTAGAGTCAGGGTCAGGGTTAAGATTCAAGATTCAAGATTCAAAGTGTTTATTATCATATGCACAGTAGAAAACATGTTTCCCTGTACAATGAAATTCTTGCTTTGCTGTCCGCAGAATGCCAACCAATGTAAAATATACAATACTAAAGAATATACAATATATACTAAACAAATGTACAAGACAGCAAAATTTAAGGCATAAAATAAAATAGCAGCAATAATAATAATAAAACAGTGCAAATGTAGCAGTGCAATTATGCAAACTGGAAAATTCAGTTATTTGAGGTAGTAAGGTTATATTAATCTCCTATGGGTTGTTTAGGAGTCTGATGGCAGTGGGAAAGAAGGAGTTCTTCAGTCTGGTGGTCCTGCATTTAACACTTCTGTACCTCCGGCCTGAGGGTAGAAGTGTGAACAGTCCGTGCTGGGGGTGGGTGGGGTCCTTGAGGATGGAGGCGGCTCTCCTGTGGACTCTGCGGTGGTAGATGCTCTGCAGAGAGGGCAGTGGAGTCCTGGTGATTTTCTCAGCGTCTCCTAGGCCTGTCTGCACATTTGGGTTGTCATGACGTTGCTAAGGGAAGTGTTAACACTGGAAAGAAAACGTCCCCTTTGGTTCACACTAATGTTCTATTACACTAATGTTCTATTATACTAACGTTCTATTACACTAATGTTCTATTATACTAACGTTCTATTACACTAATGTTCTATTATACTAATGTTCTATTACACTAATGTTCTATTACACTAATGATCTATTACACTAATGTTCTATTACACTAATGTTCTATTACACTAATGTTCTATTATACTAACGTTCTATTACACTAATGTTCTATTACACTAATGTTCTATTACACTAATGTTCTATTAAACTAACGTTCTATTACACTGTTCTATTACACTAATGTTCTATTACACTAATGATCTATTACACTAACGTTCTATTACACTAATGTTCTATTATACTAATGTTCTATTACACTAATGTTCTATTAAACTAACGTTCTATTACACTAATGTTCTATTATACTAATGTTCTATTACACTAATGTTCTATTAAACTAACGTTCTATTACACTGTTCTATTACACTAATGTTCTATTACACTAATGTTCTATTACACTAATGTTCTATTACACTAATGTTCTATTACACTAATGTTCTATTACACTAATGTTCTATTACACTAATGTTCTATTACACTGTTCTATTACACTGTTCTATTACACTGTTCTATTACACTAATGTTCTATTACACTAATGTTCTATTATACTAATGTTCTATTATACTAATGTTCTATTACACTAATGTTCTATTATACTAATGTTCTATTACACTAATGTTCTATTATACTAACGTTCTATTACACTAATGTTCTATTATACTAATGTTCTATTACACTAATGTTCTATTATACTAATGTTCTATTACACTAATGTTCTATTACACTAATGTTCTATTACACTAATGTTCTATTACACTAATGTTCTATTATACTAATGTTCTATTACACTGTTCTATTACACTAATGTTCTATTACACTAATGTTCTATTACACTAACGTTCTATTACACTAATGTTCTATTATACTAATGTTCTATTACACTAATGTTCTATTAAACTAACGTTCTATTACACTAATGTTCTATTATACTAATGTTCTATTACACTAATGTTCTATTAAACTAACGTTCTATTACACTGTTCTATTACACTAATGTTCTATTACACTAATGTTCTATTACACTAATGTTCTATTACACTGTTCTATTACACTAATGTTCTATTACACTAATGTTCTATTACACTAATGTTCTATTACACTAATGTTCTATTACACTAATGTTCTATTACACTAATGTTCTATTACACTGTTCTATTATACTAACGTTCTATTACACTAATGTTCTATTATACTAACGTTCTATTACACTAATGTTCTATTATACTAATGTTCTATTACACTAATGTTCTATTATACTAATGTTCTATTACACTAATGTTCTATTACACTAATGTTCTATTATACTAATGTTCTATTACACTGTTCTATTACACTAATGTTCTATTACACTAATGTTCTATTACACTGTTCTATTAAACTAATGTTCTGTTACACTGTTCTATTACACTAATGTTCTATTACACTAATGTTCTATTACACTAATGTTCTATTATACTAATGTTCTATTACACTGTTCTATTACACTGATGTTCTATTACACTAATGTTCTATTATACTAATGTTCTATTACACTGTTCTATTACACTAATGTTCTATTACACTGTTCTATTAAACTAATGTTCTGTTACACTGTTCTATTACACTAATGTTCTATTACACTAATGTTCTATTACACTAATGTTCTATTATACTAATGTTCTATTACACTGATGTTCTATTACACTAATGTTCTATTACACTAATGTTCTATTACACTGTTCTATTAAACTAATGTTCTGTTACACTGTTCTATTACACTAATGTTCTATTACACTGTTCTATTAAACTAATGTTCTTTTACACTGTTCTATTAAACTAATGTTGTTTTACACTAATGTTCTATTACACTAATGTTCTATTACACTAATGTTCTATTATACTAATGTTCTATTACACTAATGTTCTATTATACTAATGTTCTATTACACTAATGTTCTATTATACTAATGTTCTATTACACTGATGTTCTATTACACTGTTCTATTACACTGATGTTCTATTACACTGTTCTATTACACTAATGTTCTATTACACTAATGTTCTATTACACTAATGTTCTATTACACTAATGTTCTATTACACTGTTCTATTAAACTAATGTTCTGTTACACTGATGTTCTATTACACTGATGTTCTATTACACTGTTCTATTACATAAATGTTCTATTAAACTAATGTTCTATTACACTAATGTTCTATTACACTAATGTTCTATTACACTGTTCTATTAAACTAATGTTCTTTTACACTGTTCTATTAAACTAATGTTCTTTTACACTAATGTTCTATTACACTAATGTTCTATTACACTAATGTTCTATTACACTGTTCTATTAAACTAATGTTCTATTACACTAATGTTCTATTACACTAATGTTCTATTACACTAATGTTCTATTACACTGTTCTATTAAACTAATGTTCTTTTACACTAATGTTCTATTACCCCTGGATACGATCTAGTGTGCCTAGAAACGAAACTCACTAACTTACCATGTTGTCAAACATGTTGGCACCGAACAGTCCCATAGAAATACATTCCTAACCCTAACAGTTCCATAGAAATACATTCCTAACCCTAACAGTCCCATAGAAATACATTCCTATCCCTAACAGTCCCATAGAAATACATTCCTAACCCTAACAGTCCCATAGAAATACATTCCTAACCCTAACAGTTCCATAGAAATACATTCCTAACCCTAACAGTTCCATAGAAATACATTCCTATCCCTAACAGTCCCATAGAAATACATTCCTAACCCTAACAGTCCCATAGAAATACATTCCTATCCCTAACAGTCCCATAGAAATACATTCCTATCCCTAACAGTCCCATAGAAATACATTCCTATCCCTAACAGTCCCATAGAAATACATTCCTAACCCTAACAGTCCCATAGAAATACATTCCTATCCCTAACAGTCCCATAGAAATACATTGGAACATTTAAAAATGCATTTTGTTTTTACGCTGCTGAAACAATCCGGAGTGCCAGATGTGTGAAAGGTTCAACCACTGAAGAGGAAATCTTCTCACATGGTTCTGCTTTCCTCCATTGGCCTCATGTGTTGTGCTGTCGACAGTCGACCAACAGATGGCGCCATGCAGCGTGTTTCTGCTCTCTGTCAGTCGCTGGAAAACTGACGGAACAGATTTAATCCACCATCAACTCCATAAGCATTACATACATGACATCACATTACATACATGTGACTTAGCTACTAACCGTAGCTAAGTCTTTCAACTTAACCAAGGTGTCGTCCGCGCTACGCTAACCAGGCTAACCAAGGCTACACGATGCTACGCTAAGGCTACACTACACTATGCTAGCCTCGACTACACCAGACTATGCTATGCTACGCTACGCTACCCGGGTGGCGTGGACCAGGTAGCCCTTGGCCTTGATGATGCCGCGGCTCTTGACGATGATGGCGTAGCGCAGGACCCAGCGGAGGCGCCACGCCACGCCGACGCCGCGTCACAGCCGTCGCGGTCGGGGTCGCCGTGGGACGCCGTTGCTAACGCCGCGCTCTCACGGAGCGCCTCCTGGAAGCCCGCCGACGTGATGAGCTCTGGAAGACGACAGAGAGACAGACAGGTTAGAGAAAGACAGGTTAGGGGGAGAGAGACAGGTCAAAGACAGACAGACAGCTCAGAGGGAGAGGGGGGAGGGAGAGAGAGAGAGACAGGTTAGAGGGGAGACAGACATGTCAAAGACAGACAGATAGACAGACGGGTCAGAGAGAGAGAGACAGCGCCTCCTGGAAGCCCGCCGCCGAGATAAGCTCTGGAAGGAGAGAGAGAGAGAGAGAGACAGGTTAGAGGGAGAGACAGACATGGAAAGAGAGGGAGAGAGAGAGAGAGACAGGTTAGAGGGAGAGACAGACATGGAAAGAGAGGGAGGGAGAGAGAGAGACAGGTCAGAGAGAGACAGACAGCTCAGATGAAGAGGGAGGTTAGGTTAGAGGGGGGACAGACAGGTCAGAGAGAGACAGACAGGTCAGGGACAGAGAGAGAGAAAGAGAGACAGACAGACAGACACCCCCAGACAAATTGATCACAGACAGACAGATCACAGACAGACACCCACCTTTGGGGTCGTTGTGGGTCAGTAGCTGGACCCCCGCCTGCTTGGCATACGCCGTCAGATCGGGGGGCATCACACAACAGGACGCCAGGTTGACCTGGTTGCTGATGGGCTTCACCTTGGATACGGGAGAGAGAGAGACAGGTCAGAGAGACAGACAGGTCAGGGACAGAGAGACAGACAGGCCATCAGATCGGGGGGCATCACAGAACAGGACGCCAGGTTGACCTGGTTACTGGTGGGCTTCACCTTGGATACGGAAGAGAGAGAGACAGGTCAAGGAGAGACAGACAGGTCAGGGACAGAGAGACATACAGGCCATCAGATCGGGGGGCATCACACAACAGGACGCCAGGTTGACCTGATTACTGGTGGTCTTCACCTTGGATACGGGGGAGAGAGGGAGAGAGAGAGAGAGACAGGTCAGGGACAGACAGACAGGTCAGGGACAGAGAGAGAGAGACAGACAGACAGACACTGTTAACTGCTTGGTTGGGACAGAGAGAGAGAGACAGGACAGGGACAGAGAGAAAGAGAGAGAGAGAAAGAGAGACAGACAGTTGGCGTACGCACTCAGTTTGAACTGGTTACTGGTGGGGTTTCACCTTGGACATGGAGAGAGAGACAGACAGGTCAGGGAGAGACAGATACCCCCAGCACAGGACAGACAGACAGACAGTTCAGAGACAGAGACAGACACCCACCTGGGCCCAGTCGTAGCGCTCCTCCAGGAGGCCCTTGTCCAGGACAGACAGACAGATCAGACAGACAGACACCCACCTGGTCCCAGTCGTACAACTCCTCCAGGAGGCCCTTGTCCAGGACAGACAGACAGGTCAGGGATAGAGCGAGAGAGAGAGAGAGACAGACAGACAGACACACACACCGTCCAGGACAAACAGACAGGCCAGAGAAAGACAGACAGACACCCACCTGGGCCCAGTTGTGCAGCTCCTCCAGGAGGCCCTTGTCCAGGTCCGACGTCCCGATGGCGACCACCTTCCCGGACGCTACCAGCGTTTCCAAGAAAACCCATGCCGGCTGCAGGTCCGAGAGGGTCTGGGGGGCGTGGTCGGCCCCCGGGGGGGGGGGGCGGGGGGGGGGGCGCCAGGATGACCGAGTCGAGTTGGGAGAGGGCGAGAGTGAGACAGGCTGTTGGGGGGGAGGGAGACAGGTTAGGGAGAGAAAGACAGGTTAGAGGTCCGAGAGGGTCTGGGTGTGTGGGGGGGGGGGGATGTTGTCCTCCTGGTCGACAGGGCGAGGGTGAGACAGGCTGTGGAGGAGAGAGACAAACAGGTAAAGAGAGAGACAGACAGGCAGGCAGCCAAACAGACAGACAGCCAAACAGGCAGACAGACAGACAGGCAGACAGCCAGCCAGCCAGCCAAACAAACAGACAGACAAGCAGACAGCCAAACAGGCAGACAGACAGACAAACAGGCAGGACTCACCCATGTCGACAGCCTGCCTGATGGACGACTGGTCCGACTCGCACAGGAACAGCTTGACTGCAACGACAACGTTAGCGTGGGTTAGCCTAGGTTAGCCTGTGTTAGCATGTGCTGGTGTCATTTGTTAGCCTGTGTTAACGTGGGTTAGCGTTGGTTAGCCTGGGTTAGCCTGTGTTAGCATGTGCTGGTGTCATTTGTTAGCCTGTGTTAACGTGTGGTCGCGTCGTGTGTAATCATGGGCTGGTATCGTTTGTTAGCCCTGGGTTAGCGTGTGTTATCGTGGTGCGTGTGAGCCGGTGTTAGCATGCACTAGCATTTATTAGCATGTGTTATCGTGGTGTGTGTTAGCGTGTGTGAGCCTGTCTTAGCCTGCGTTAACCTGTCTTACCCTGCATTAGCGTAGCGTTAGCCTGCGTTAGCTTGTCGTAGCGTACCAGACACCTTCAGCTCCTCCCTCTCCTCCGGTGTGATGGTGGCCTCGGCCGCCTGGGGGGTGGAGCAGTCCAGGACGTCAGACTCCTGGAGAGACAGACAGGTTAGAGACAGACAGGTTAGAGAAAGACAGGTGAGAGAGAGACAGGTAAACAGACAGACAGGTTAGAGAGAGAGAGACAGACAGGTCAGAGAGAGAGAGACAGACAAGCATGATGGTGGCCTCGGCCGCATGGGGGGTGGAGCAGTCCAGGATGTCAGACTCCTGGAGAGACAGACAGGTCAGAGAGAGAGACACAGGTAAACAGACAGACAGGTTAGAGAGAGAGAGACAAGTTAGAGACAGACAGACAGAGAGACAGACAGGCGTGATGGCCTCGGCCGCCTGGGGGGTGGAACAGTCTAGGACGTCAGACTCCTGGAGAGACAGACAGGTCTGAGAGACAGACAGGTTCAGGACAGACAGATTACAGAAAGACAGCCAGGCGTGCCTGGGAGGGGGGAGCAGTCCAGGTTAGAGACAGACCAGACTAGTCGAACTAGAGAGAGGGAGAGAAAGAGAGAGAGATTAGCTGACCTCAGCAGAACCTCCCTCCCTCCCTGTTCAACCCTCCCCCCCAAACCTGCCTCCCCCCCGTCTCCCTGCCTGTGTGTGTGTCTGTGTGAGTGTGTCTGTGTATGTCTGTGTGAGTGTGTGTATGTCTGTGTGAGTGTGTGAGTGTGTGTGTGTGTGTCTGTGTGTATGTGAGTGTGTGTGTGTCTTCCTCTCTCTCTCCCTGTCTCAGGAGCACCCACCCACCCACACACACACACACACACACACACACACACACACACGTTGTCACTTGACTCACTAAACATTGACGCCTCTGGGCATGTGTGTGTATGTGTGAGTGTCTGTGTGAGTGTGTGTCTGTCTGTGTGAGTGTGCGTATGTGTGAGTGTGTGTGTGTGTCTCCCTCTCTCTCTCCCTGTCTCAGGAGCACCCACCCACCCACACACACACACACACACACACACACACACACACACGTTGTCACTTGACTCACTAAACATTGACGCCTCTGGGCATGTGTGTGTGTGTCTGTGTGTGTCTGTGTGAGTGAGTGTGTGTGTGAGTGTGTGTGTGTGTGTGTCTGTGTGTTGTGATGGCCCAGCCGGTGAGCAGTGCCCCACAGAGACACCTGGTGGCCACAAGGGGGAGGCAAAGGCAGCCATGGGGTGTCGTGCTGGATGGGAGGTACTATCCCAGTTCTATGTCCTGGAGACTCCGCCACCAATCAGATGACTCAGCTCACCGCTCACAGGTGCGCTGAGTCAGCTCGGCGATCCTGAGGCCTTTTAAACTCCCCAGGACAAGCTGAAGACAGACTGGCTGGAGGAACGAGTCGAGACCAGACACCCGCTAAGCCAGTCTCATAAGCCAAACGGGAGAGAAAGCCTGGAAGACGGAGAGGAACCCCCCAACCGACCGGAGGAAGAGGTCAGTGAAAGGGACCCGATATCCGACTAACTTTGGCCTGTCTCTCTTTCTCTCTCTCTGACGACAAGAAGAACCCGGCGGAGCGCCGTAGCGCCAACCGCCAACCCGGTGAAGATTTGAGTTGCCTTTCGCCTCTCCCTTTTCCCCGCACCTTAGAAATAAAACCCTATGTTGATTTCACCGCAACCCCTGTTTCCGCCTGTTTCTATTCTCATTGGTTGACCCGCTGTTGCGCCTGTCGACCAGGCTCCCACAGTGTGTCTGTGTGAGTGAGTGTGTGTGTCTGTGTGAGTGTGTCTGTCTGTCTATCTGTGTGTGTGTGTGTGTGTGTGTGTCTCCCTCTCTCTCTCTCACACACACACGTTGTCACTTGACTCACTAAACATTGACGCCTCTGGGCGCGCGTGTGTGTGGGTGTGCGTGTGTGTGTGTGTGTGGAGCATCCAGAGAGAGACGAAGGAAAGGAGGGAGGGAAGGAAGGAAGGAAGGAAGGAAGGAAGAAAGGAAGGAAGGAAGGAAGAGAGGGATGAGTCTCACCTTCTCCTTCGCCGACAGTAAGGAAAGAAGAGAGGAAACAGGAAAGGAGGGAAGGGAAGGAGGGAGGGAAGGAGAGAGAGAGAGAGACAGGAGGGAGGGAGGGAGGGAGGGAGGGAGGGAGGGGAGAAGGAGGGGAGAAGGAGGGAGAGAGAGAGACAGGAGGGAGGGAGGGAGGGAGGGAGGGAGGGGAGAAGGAGGGGAGAAGGAGGGAGAGAGAGAGACAGGAGGGAGGGAGGGAGAGAAGGGGGGAGGGAAGGAGAGAGAGAGAGAGACAGGAGGGAGGGAGAGAAGGAAAGAAGGAGGGAGGGAGGGAGGGAGAGAGACAGGAGGGAGGGAAGGAGGGAGGGAGAGAGACAGGAGGGAGGGAGAGACAGGAGGGAAGGAAGTAAGGAAGACAAGAAAGGAGGGAAGGAAGAGAGAGACAGGAAAGGAGGGAGGGAGGGAGGGAGAGAAGAGAGGGATGAGTCTCACCTTCTCCCCGGCCGACGGCGTCTCAGAGGACCAGTCACTCAGCGTGGCGCGGATACAGTCCTGGAGCTACGGCAACAACAGACAGACAGGTCAGATGGAGAGACAGACAGGTCAGAGACAAACAGACAGACAGACAGACAGGTAAGAGACTGACAGACAGACAGACAGACAGAGGGACAGACAGGTCAGAGACAGACAGACAGACAGTGTGAGTGTGTGTGTGTGTATGTCTGTGTGAGTGTGTGTGTGTGTGTGTGTGTGTATGTCTGTGTGAGTGTGTGTGTGTCTCTGTGTGTGTGTGTGTGTGTGTGTGTGTATGTGAGTGTGTATGTGTCTCCCTCTCTCTCTCCCTGTCTCAGGAGCACCCACACACACACACACACACGTTGTCACTTGACTCACTAAACATTGACGCGCGTGTGTGTGTGTGTGTGTGTGTCTGTGTGTGTGTGTGTGTGTGTGTGTGTGTGCGTCTCCCTCTCTCTCACACACACACACATTGTCACTTGACTCACTAAACATTGACGCCTCTGGGCGCGCGTGTGTGTGGGTGTGCGTGTGTGTGTGTGTGGAGCATCCAGAGAGAGACGAAGGAAGGAAGGAAGGAAGGAAGGAAGAGAGGGATGAGTCTCACCTTCTCCTCCGCCGACAGTAAGGAAAGAAGACAGGAAACAGGAAAGGAGGGAAGGGAATGAGGGAGAGAAGGAGAGAGAGAGAGAGACAGGAGGGAGGGAGGGAGGGAGGGAGGGGAGAAGGAGGGGAGAAGGAGGGAGAGAGAGAGACAGGAGGGAGGGAAGGAGGGAGAGAGGGAGAGAGACAGGAGGGAGGGAAGGAGGGAGAGAGGGAGAGAGACAGGAGGGAGGGAGGGAGAGACAGGAGGGAAGGAAGGAAGGAAGACAGGAAAGGAGGGAAAGAAGAGAGAGACAGGAGGAAAGGAGGGAGGGAAGGAGAGAGAGAGAGACAGGAAAGGAGGGAGGGAGAGAAGAGAGGGATGAGTCTCACCTTCTCCCCGGCCGACGGCGTCTCGGAGGACCAGTCACTCAGCGTGGCGCGGATACAGTCCTGGAGCTACGGCAACAACAGACAGACAGGTCAGATGGAGAGACAGACAGGTCAGAGAGAAACAGACAGACAGACAGATAGACAGACAGATAAGACAGAGGGACAGACAGGTCAGAGACAGCATGGCGCGGATACAATGCTGGAGCTGGAGGGCAACAAAAGACATACAGGTCAGACAGACAGACAGAGAGAGACAGGTCAGATAGAGAGACAGACAGGTCAGAGACAGCGTGGCGCGGATATAATCCTGGAGCTGAACGGCAACAACAGGTCAGACAGACAGACAGAAAATGACAATAAAACGACATATTTAGTATTTATTTAATCACATTCATAATACACACACACACACACACGGTCAGTTCGTTAGAGCCAGTTAGCATTCGCCTTTAGCACCCCGTCAACACTGCACTCGGTAGGTAAATTCGTTAGCTTCGTTAGTTAGCCCCGTTATCATTAGCCTTTAGCACCCCGTCAACACTGCACTCGGTAGGTAAATTCGTTAGCTTCGTTAGTTAGCCCCGTTATCATTAGCCTCAGAGCCGGTAGAGGAGACGGTACCACCGGGGGAGACGGTCCCAGAGGACCCGCTACGAGTACCAGAGGAGCCGCCGGTGTCGGTGGTGGTGGTGGTTTCCATGGTGTCTGTCTCCCCTTCTCTCGTAAAGAAGAAGTAAATGTCGTAAAGATATAATAATAATAATAATAATAATAATAATAATAATAATAATAATAATAATAATAATAATAATAGTAAATGTCGTAAAATAAGGGAGGTTGGTGTGTTTGAGGGAATGTCGTAAAGGAAAAGAAAATGTCGGAAAGGGACGGGATATGGTGGGTTACCTAGCAACGAGGGGGTGGGGAGAGTGTGTGGTTTGAAGGAGTTTCATAAAACATTTCTTTCTAAAAAATGTCGTAAAATACGAACGGTGGAGGGAAAAGGGGGGGGGTTGCCTAGCAACGAGGAGGTGGGTTTGAAGAGCCAAACTACATGGTTCTACTAGCCCTAGGGTTAGGGTCAGGGTTAAGGGTTAGGGTTAAAGTTAACTCATCCCCTAGGGTTAGGGTTAGGGTCAGGGTTTAGGGTTAAAGTTAACTCATCCCCTAGGGTTAGGGTCAGGGTTTAGGGTTAGGGTCAGGGTCAGGGTTAGAGTTAGGGTTAGGGTCAGGTTCAGGGTCAGAGTTAGGGTCAGGGTCAGAGTCAGGGTCAGGGTCAGGGTTAGAGTCAGGGTTAGGGTCAAGGTTAACTCGTCTCCTAGGCCTGTCTGCACATTTGGGTTGTCATGACGTTGCTAAGTGAAGTGTTAACACTGGAAAGAAAACGTCCCCTTTGGTTTCCACTGATGTTCTATTATACTAATGTTCTATTATACTAATGTTCTATTATACTAATATTCTATTATACTAATATTCTATTACATAAATGTTCTATTACACTAATGTTCAATTATACTAATGTTCTATTACACTAATATTCTATTATACTAATATTCTATTACATAAATGTTCTATTACACTAATGTTCAATTATACTAATGTTCTATTACACTAATATTCTATTACATAAATGTTCTATTACACTGTTCTATTACACTAATGTTCTATTACACTAATGTTCTATTATACTAATGTTCTATTACATAAATGTTCTAAACACTAACGTTTTATTATACTAATGTTCTATTACACTAATGATATATTACACTGATGTTCTATTACACTAATGTTCTATTACACTGATGTTCTATTACACTAATGTTCTATTATACTAATGTTCTATTACACTAATGTTCTATTACACTGATGTTCTATTATACTAATGTTCTATTATACTAACGTTCTATTACACTAATGTTCTATTACACTAATGTTCTATTACACTAATGTTCTATTACACTGATGTTCTATTACACTAATGTTCAATTACACTAATATTCTATTACACTAATGTTCTATTACACTGATGTTCTATTACACTAATGTTCTATTACACTAATGTTCTATTACACTGATGTTCTATTACACTAATGTTCTATTACACTAATGTTCTATTACACTGTTCTATTACACTAATGTTCTATTACACTGATGTTCTATTACACTGATGTTCTATTACACTAATGTTCTATTACACTAATGTTCTATTACACTAATGTTCTATTACACTGATGTTCTATTACACTAATGTTCTATTACACTAATGTTCTATTACACTAATGTTCTATTACACTGTTCTATTACACTAATGTTATATTACACTGATGTTCTATTACACTGTTCTATTACACTGATGTTCTATTACACTAATGTTCTATTACACTGTTCTATTACACTGATGTTCTATTACACTGATGTTCTATTACACTGTTCTATTACACTGATGTTCTATTACACTGTTCTATTACACTGATGTTCTATTACACTAATGTTCTATTACACTGATGTTCTATTACACTGTTCTATTACACTGATGTTCTATTACACTGTTCTATTACACTGATGTTCTATTACACTAATGTTCTATTACACTGATGTTCTATTACACTGTTCTATTACACTAATGTTCTATTACACTGATGTTCTATTACACTGATGTTCTATTACACTGTTCCATTATAAAAGATCTGTGATGTTATAAAGAATATTTCAGGTTCAAATTCTGGGTTTTTAGGATCCAGTGCTTATTGCTAACTGGCTGGATTCTAATCTCTCTGTTGTTGTAATACTAGTAAATGACCACCAGGTGGTGCCCCCATCTGAGGGCTAGAGGTCTGGGGGATAGGGGTCTGGGGGTCTGGGGGTCTGGGGGTCTGGAGGTCTGGGGTCTGGGGGTCAGAGGTACTGCAGGGGACAGGTGAAGTCTTCTCATGAGAGCCATGCCTCCCATGGCAGGGAGCGGTACTGCAGGGGACAGGTGAAGTCTTCTAATGAGAGCCATGCCTCCCATGGCAGGGAGCGGTACTGCAGGGGACAGGTGAAGTCTTCTCATGAGAGCCATGCCTCCCATGGCAGGGAGCGGTACTGCAGGGGACAGGTGAAGTCTTCTAATGAGAGCCATGCCTCCCATGGCAGGGAGCGGTACTGCAGCGGACAGGTGAAGTCTTCTCATGAGAGCCATGCCTCCCATGGCAGGGAGCGGTACTGCAGCGGACAGGTGAAGTCTTCTCATGAGAGCCATGCCTCCCATGGCAGGGAGCGGTACTGCAGCGGACAGGTGAAGTCTTCTCATGAGAGCCATGCCTGCCATGGCAGGGAGCGGTACTGCAGGGGACAGGTGAAGTCTTCTCATGAGAGCCATGCCTCCCATGGCAGGGAGAGGTACTGCAGGAGACAGGTGAAGTCTTCTCATGAGAGCCATGCCTCCCACAGCCCACAGACAGAGAGGGGAAAAGCAGCCTGCACCTTGGCTGCCCCTCACAATGTCACATGATGCATAGATATTACTGTACTAGATGATTACTATGTAAAAATTAAGGAATACATGAAAAGTGAAATTCAGAACATGTACAGCGCCTTCTGAAGGTATTCAGACCGCTTCACTTTTTACACATTTTCTTGTGTTATAGACTCAATTTGAAATGGATTCAATTTAAAGAATTTGCCATCAATCCACACACAATACCTCAGAATGACAAAGCGAGAACACGGTTTTTAAAATTTCAGCACATTTATTAAAACTGAAATACAGAAATACCTCATGTACAGAAGTATTCAGACCTTTTGCTATGACAGTCTTAAAATTAGCTAAAATGCAAAAATGTCATCAACAAATAACTCAATAAGTTGAATTGAGTCTATCTTAATGCAAGGATAATAGTTCATGTCATTTCAGAATAAATATCTTTGTTTTCATAGGGTCTCTGATTTGCATAGGAATCAATTACACACTGTGTAGATTAGGATGTTCCGAAGACACTGTCCATGTTGTACTGACAGAGAAGGAGAGCTGTCTTCACATCCACTCCCTGCTACCTTACACACAGCAACGTGATCCAGCATCACAACTCAAACACCCAATCTAACCAACTCTTATATACATACAGACACTCTATCCTGTGTTATTCTCAGAGTTCATCATCAGTCTGATTTGATCATCTAATCATTCATCTGGATTGTTTCACTGTCAGTTGCATATCCATCAAAAAAAGTAAAAAACATGTAAGCTTCTGTTTTTTGTCACTCAATTACAATCTATTTCACTATTAGATGCATTTTATTGAATTTAATAATACATATATATATATACAGTAAAAATAATATAACTACACACTACACACAATGCACAACACCCTACACCCTACACACTAAACACTACAAACTACACCCTACACAGTAAACAATAAACACTACATCCTACACACTAGACCCTACACACTACACCCTACGCACTACACCCTACACCCTACACACTGGGAGAGGGAACATCTGTACATCCAACATCTCAGTGAAAACACACCACTGTCCAACTGCATCATGTTATGATCCGTCATCTTTGAGCCTTTGGTGTTCAGTGTGATCTCCCTGAGACTAGTTTACACAGGGTCACTGAACAGCCCTCGTCCCAAAGATAAAACCCTGGGTAGAGGGGCTCAATGAATGTGGAGTGGAATGTGTGCAGGAGGGTCAGTGTGTCAGAGGAGACGCTGTAGAAGGACAGAGTGCCGGCCGGCCAGTCCAGATACACTCCTACTCTGTGGGAGCCAGAGGAGGAGACAGGTATGTCAGTCTTATTATTATTGTGCCAGGCGGAGTAACTGTCATCAGAGCAGAACAGACTCCAGGACTTGTCATTGAATCCCAACCCACAGTCATTACCCACTCCTCTCCTGCTGATTCCTTTATATGTCACTCCTATATGAGCCCCTCCCCCACTCCTCTCTACCTCCCAGTAACAGCGCCCAGTCAGACCCTCTCTACACAGCACCTGGTACCAGTAGTCAAATCT
>NC_139654.1:3545000-3560000 GCF_951799395.1 Argentina silus | reverse complement strand
TCTGAGCTGAGAGCTGAGGCCAACGCTTCACAGCATCTCTCTGTGAGGTAACATCCATTCAGCCTGAATGAGGAATACAAATAAATACATGCAGCCAAACGATCACTGTGGTGCATTATGATAAGAATTCATGAGTGAGAGTTATAGTTGCTCTCAACAGGGGAGCAAGCAACAATGGATACATTTGTAGTGACAAGATTTCTACATCTGGTATAATGTATTTGCTTGCTATTGGGTTAGTGCAGTATTGTGGAGTCCCATGAGCTGATCTAAGGCCAGGTGGGTCAGGATTTGAGGAGGGCAAACATATTCAGAGAGTGAAGACAGAGCAGCCCCCCTCCCACCACACCCACACCCACACACACACACACACACACACACACACACACACACACACATTATATAGTAATTGATTGGAAGATAATGTACATTGTTTGTCTCAATTATTGAGCTTTTCTGTGCAAGTATCATTGATTCCAGAGAATGAAAATGTAACAGACACTTAGGAATGATGTGTCTGGCAACAAGAATAGTCTCAGACCTCACCTCAGTGTCTGTAGTTGGCAGTGTGTACTCCCCAGTCCAGCAGAGAGCAGCTTCACCCCCCCCTCACCTAGATCATTATTACTGAGGTCCAGCTCTCTCAGGTGGCAGGAGTCTGAGCTGAGAGCTGAGGCCAACGCTTCACAGCATCTCCCAATGAGGTGACATCCATTCAGCCTGAATGAGGAAAAAATACATGTAGCCATACGATCACTGAGGTGCATTATGATAAGAATTCATGAGTGAGAGTTATAGTTGCTCTCAACAGGGGAGCAAGCAACCATGGATACATTTGTAGTGACTGGATTTCTACGTCTGGTATAATGTATTTGCTTGCTATTGGGTTAGTGCAGTATTGTGTAGTCCCATGAGCTGATCTAATGCCAGGTGGGTCAGGATTTGATAAGAGTAAAGTTATTCAGAGAGTGAAGACAGAGCAGCCCCCCCTGCCACCGCGCGCGTGCACACACACACACACACACACACACACACACACACACACACATAATATATCATAATTGATTGGAAGATAATGTACATTGTCTGTGTCAATCATTGAGCCTTTCTGTGCAAGTATCATTGATTCCATAGAATGATAATGTAACAGACACTTTGGAATGATGTGTCTGTCAACAAGAATAGTCAGACCTCACCTCAGTGTCTGTAGTTGACAGTGTGGACTCCCCAGTCCAGCACAGAGCAGCTTCACCCCCCCAACACGTAGATCATTATTACTGAGGTCCAGCTCTCTCAGGTGGCAGGAGTCTGAGCTGAGAGCTGAGGCCAATGCTTCACAGCATCTCTCTGTAAGGTCACATCCATTCAGCCTGAATGAGGAATAAATACAAGCATGAAGTCATTTTAACTCAGAGAAAAATGGACCTATGTGATGTGTTCTATCATTTCCAGTTGCATTTCGCCGCACCTAATTACCATATAATTACATTTTCGTCCTAAACCCGTACATGGGATGTTTTGGTATTTTAACATTTTTCACTAGAACAACATGTTTTCTAATCATTTCACTCCGTTTTAAAGGTGAAATCATCATGTATCCATACTTTTCATGCCTTAAATGATGGATAGAGCTTTCAGTTGGCGTTGAGTGGCGAGCTCCTTCCAACTGCACCAACTGTAAACTCACTGGCTAGAGAACTGACTCATTCCACTTCCACTAAAATAAAGCTGACAAACTCTTTAGCTGAACTGTGAACACAGCCAGCCATGTTATTATATATGCTACCTATGTTATTTGCTTAATGTCAGACCAAAAGTCTTCATTTGTGCCGCGGTGTGAGTATCCGTGGTACCGCGAGTGGAATGAGATAATGGAATGAGAGTCAACGTCAGGAGTGGATTTCTCCAAACCAGTGTTCAGTACTCCGACTGGAGCTGGCTCTTTCTACCTCATTATTGGGAGTCGAGACACAAAGCGACTGAACATGTTGGAGCAAGTCACATATTTGTGTGTCAATAAAACATGAAAGATAAGCATGCATTAATGAATTACTTTTGACCATGTGCTCAATAACTCAGTTTCTTAAATTTAATCCGTAAATCATAATAAGTGATCACATACTCCATTCAAAGATCAAGTTTCAATGCAGTGTTTTGTCCATCTACTTACAGTGCCGTCTTAGAGGTTGTGACCACTGGCAGAAGCCTCAGAAGACCGTTTTCTGATCTGGAGTATTTCTTCAGGTCAAACACATCCAGCTCTTCTTCTGAAGTCAGCAACACAAAGACCAGAGCTGACCACTGTGTAGGTGAGAGTTGGGCTTGTGAGAGACGTCCTGAGCTCAAGGAGCTTTGGATCTCGTCCACTAGAGAACGGTCATTCATCTCATTCAGACAGTGGAACAGATTGATGCACCTTTCTGGAGAGGGATTCTCCCTGATTTTCTCCTTGATATACTTGACTGTTTCCTCATTGGTCTGTGAGCTGCTTCCTGTCTGTGTAAGAAGGCCTCGTAGGAGATTCTGATTGGACTCCAGTGAGAGGCCCAGGAGGAAGCGCAGGAACAGGTCCAGGTGACCATTCTTACTCTGTAAGGCCTTGTCCACTGCACTCTTGTGTAAGTCGACCAGAGGTTTGGGTCTGAGTGATGACCATAGCTTCCTGGATGAGGATTTCTGTTTGACCAGTGGATTCTCATTGCTGATGTTGAATGTGAGGAACACATATAAAGCAGCTAGAAACTCCTGGATGCTCAGATGCACAAAGCTGAACACTTTGTGCAGCCCATACTCCTCTCTGAAGACCTGAGTGCACACTCCCGAGTACACTGAGGCTTTTGTGATATCAATGCCACACTCTCTCAAGTCTTCCTCATAGAAGATCAGATTGCCATTTTCCAGCTGTTTGAAGGCCAGTTTTCCCAGTGACAGAATTAGTTCTTTATCCCACTGTGGATCTCTGTCATGGACTTCAAGGTACTTCACATTCCTCTGTTTGGTCTGAAATACCAGGAAGTGTGTGTACATCTGTGTCAGAGTCTTGGGCATCTCTCCTCTCTCTGCTCCACCCAACAATCTCTCTAGGGTAGTGGCTGAGAGCCAACAGAACACTGGTATGTGGCACATGATGTGCAGGCTCCTTGATGACTTCATGTGTGTGTTGATTCTGCTGGCCAGGTTCTCATCACTGATTCTCTTCCTGAAGTACTCCTCCTTCTGTGGGTTGTTGAACCCTCGTACCTCTGTCACCTGGTCAACACACTCAGGAGGGATCTGATTGGCTGCTGCAGGTCGGGAAGTTATCCAGAGGAGAGCAGAGGGAAGCAGATTCCCCTTGATGAGGTTTGTCAGCAGCACGTCCACTGAGGTTGACTCTGTGGCATCACAACATGTCTCATTGTTCTGGAAGTCTAGAGGAAGTCGACACTCATCCAGACCATCAAAGATGAACAGAACTTTATACTTGTCAAAGTTGGAGATTCCTGATTCTTTTATTTCAATGAAGAAATGACCAAGAAGTTCATTCAAACTGCATTTCTTCTGTTTCATTAAATTCAGCTCCCGAAAAGGAAGTGGAAATATGAACTGGACATCCTGATTGGCTTTTCCTTCAGCCCAGTCCGTAATGAACTTCTGAGTAGAGACTGTTTTTCCAATGCCAGCGACTCCCTTTGTCAGCACATTTCTCATTGGTTTGTCTTGTCCAGGTAAAGGCTTGAAGATGTCGTTGCATTTGATTGGTGTCTCCTGTGTTGCTGGTCTCCTGGATGCTGTCTCAATCTGTCTGACCTCATGTTCGTTATTGACCTCTCCACTTCCACCCTCTGTGATGTAGACCTCTGTGTAGACCTTATCGAGAAGTATTGGGTTGCCTTGCTTAGCTATTCCCTCAAACACACACTGAAACTTCTTCTTCAGGGTGGACTTGAGTTCTTGTTGGAACACCACAGCAAGCTCATCTGAATGACAAAACAATAAAAATATTCCTGGCACACTTTACATTAAGTTGACACAGTACCTGCAGTAACTGTAAATATATACAGTGGGGGAAATAATTATTTGATCCCCTGCTGATTTTGTTAGTTTGCCTGATTACAAAGAAATGAGCGGTCTATCATTTTTATGGTGCTTTTATTTTAACAAATAGAGACAGAATATCAACAAAGAAGTCCAGAAAAAAGACATTATATAAAGTTATAAATTCATTTGCATTTGATCGAAGGAAATAAGTATTTGATCCCCAAGCAAAACATGACTTAGTACTTGGTGGAGAAACCCTTGTTGGCAAACACAGAAGTCAGACGTTTCTTGTAGTTGGTCACCAGGTTTGCACACATCTCAGGAGGGATTTTGGTTCACTCCTCTTTACAGATCCTCTCCAAATCCTGAAGGTTTCAAGGCTTTTGCTTGGCAACTCGAAGCTTCAGCTCCCTCCACCAATTTTCTATAGGATTAAGGTCGAGAGACTAGCTAGGCCACTCCATGACCTTAGTGTGCTTCTTGTTGAGCCACTCCTTTGTTGCCTTGGCTGTATGTTTTGGGTCATTGTCATGCTGGAAGACCCATCCACGACCCATCCTCAGTGCTCTGGCTGAGGGAAGGAGGTTCTCGTCCAAGATCTTACGGTACATGGCCCCGTCCATTGGCCCCTCAATGCAGTGAAGTCGTCCTGTACCCTTAGCAGAGAAACAACCCCAAAGCATAATGTTTCCACCTCCGTGTTTGACGGTTGGGATGGTGTTCTTGGGATTGTAGCATTCAGCATTTCTCTCCCTCCAAAAACGACGAGTCGAATTTATGCCAAAGAGTTCAATTTTGGTCTCGTCTGACCACATCACCTTCTCCCAAGCCTTATCTGAATCATTTAGGTGTTCATTGGCAAACTTCAGATGGGCCTGTACATGTGCCTTCTTGAGCAGGGGGACCTTGCGGGCACTGCAGGATTTCAATCCGTTACGGTGTAGTGTGTTACCAATGGTTTTCTTGGTGACTGTGGTCCCAGCTGCCTTGAGATCATTACCAAGCTCCTCCCGTGTAGTTCTTGGCTGATCCCTCACCCTTCTCATGATCATCCTTACCTCACGAGGCGAGATCTTGCATGGAGCTCCAGGCCGAAGGTGATTGATGGTTATTTTGTATTTCTTCCATTTTCTAATAATTGCACCAACAGTTGTCTCCTTCTCACCAAGCTTCTTGCTGATGGTCTTGTAGCTCATTCCATCTTTGTGCAGGTCTACAACTCTTACCCTGATGTCATTTGAATGTTCTTTGGCTTGCCCATGGTGGTGGAGAGGTTGGAATGGAAGAGATTTATTTCTTTTGACAGGTGTCTTTCATACCCATAACAAGCAGAGATTAGGAGTACTTTCTTAAAGTGACAGGATTAATCTGTGTGCCTCATGGGCATATAACCGGTCTGTATGAGCCAGAATTCTTGCTGGTTTGTAGGGGATCAAATACTTATTTCCTTCGATCAAATGCAAATTAATTTATAACTTTATATAATGTGTTTTTTCTGGACTTCTTTGTTGATATTCTATCTCTATTTGTTAAAATAAAAGTACCATAAAAATTATAGACCGATCATCTCTTTGTAATAAGGCAAACTAACAAAATCAGCAGGGGATCAAATAATTATTTCCCCCACTGTATATATATATGCCATTTAGCTGACGCTTTTATCCAAAGCGACTTGCAGTGCAGTGAATGCATACATTTCAGTATAAATGGTCCCAGCAGGAATCAAACCCACAACTTAAGCATTGTTAAAGCCATGCTCTACCGACTGAGCCACAGAGGACCACATGTTGTATTAATTAACAAGTTGTTATATAGTAATTAATTATTCATTATTTATATAGTAATTAATTACAAAGTATGTAGTATAGTTGAATGATATATTACTACACGTGTAGGAAAGAACAGTACTTATTCCATCTGTGTTATAGTAAATTATCCAACCCTGTTACTCTGCAATTATACAGAAACAAACAATCTTGTTAAAGGAGTAATTACAGAGTAATTACACTAAGTTAGAGGCAACATCATATAAAGAGTGACCAAATAGATACATATACAGTTGTGGTCAGAAGTTTACATACACTTGTAAATAACATGTATGTCATGGCAGTCTTGAGTTTCCAATCATTTCTACAACTCTTATTTTTCTGTGATGGATTGATTGGAGCACATACTTCTTTGTCACAAAAAAACATTCATGAAGTTTGGTTCTTTTATGGATTTATTATGGGTCTTCTGAAAATGTGACAAAATCTGCTGGGTCAAAAATATACATACAGCACCTTGAATTATCAATTTGTGCTCGACTGAAGTTTGCTGCTGATCACATGGACAAAGAAAAGGCCTTCTGGAGCAAAGTTCTGTGGTCAGATGAAACAAAAATTGAGCTATTTTGCCACAATGACCAGAAATATGTTTGGAGGAGAGAAGGTGAGGCCTTTCACCCCAAGAACACCATGCCTATGCCAAGCATGGTGGTGGTAGTATTATGCTCTGGGCCTGTTTTGCTGGTGCTTTACAGAAAGTAAATGGAATAATGAAGAAGGAGGATTACCTCCAAATTCTTCAGGAAAACCTAAAATTATCAGGCAGAAGGTTGGGTCTTGGATGTAGTTGGGTGTTCCAACAGGACAATGACGCCAAACACACATCAAACGTGGTAAAGGAATGGCTAAATCAGGCTAGAATTTAGGTCTTAGAATGGCCTTCACAAAGTCCTGACTTAAACCCCATCGAGAACATGTGGAGTGTGCTGAAGAAACAAGTTTGTGTCAGAAAGCCAACGAATTTAGTTGAACTGCACAGATTCTGTCAAGAGGAGTGGTCAAAGATTCAACCAGAAGCTTGTGGATGGCTACCTAAAGCGTCTAATTGAGGTGAAAATGGCCAAGGGACATTTAACCAAATATTAGCATTGCTGTATGTATATTTTTGACCCAGCAGATTTTGTCACATTTACAGAAAATCCATAAAGAATTCATAAAAGAACCAAACTTCATGAATGTTTTTTGTGACAAAGAAGTATGTGCTCCAATCAATCCATCACAGAAAAATAAGAGTTGTAGAAATGATTGGAAACTCAAGATTGCCATGACATACATGTTCTTTAAGTGCATGTAAACTTCTGACCACAACTGGACATCATAATTACAGTTAGTGGTGTTTGTATTTCCAATAATATTTCAGCCCAGTAACACTTCTCTGTGAAAACACATGAGGTCTCTTACGTTTCTCCAGTATGTCAGCGAGCTCCTTCTGGTTCATGTTCCTCAGGACGTGCAGTGTGATCTTCAGAGCCCCTTCTCTGGCACTGCTCTCCTGCTTCTCTTCTTCTTCATCCACCACTTCCTCTTCCTCCCCCTGACTCTCAAAGCACTCTGGGTAGTCTTGAGACATAAGCCTCTTGAATCTCTTCAGCTCATTTCTCAGTAAAGTGATGACATTGTCTTCAAGCGACTGAAACATTTAGAAAAAAAAGTGGAGTGAGATAGACAATAATGGGTAAACCTTTACACACAGTAGAGAGACTAAATCCAAAAAACACTTGACTTTGGCAAGCAATTGAAACAAGAAAAAAATAAATTTTGTATGGGGGTGACTTTGCCATCTTCAGTGTCATACTTCCTATTTAGCTCACCCTGAATATGGAGGCCAGATCACTTTGACTCTGGACAGACTGACCACTAGGAATCTCTGACTCTGGTCTCTCCACCTGATCACTGGGGATTCTGGGTAAAAACAAGAAATAAGCAGATGTCTTTATCCAGAGAAGTGTGAATGAAGCCCAGTTCCCCAAATAGAATAACTTAAGTGTGTATACCACAAAACATAGTTCCTGTGTCATATGAATATTACAAAAAACTAACATTGGTGGACGGTGTAACCAGTCCAAATTAATATATCTGTATTGTCAGTAGCTTTTAGGTTTTTAGTGGCCACCTCCCTCCAGGATCTGCTCTCCTCTTCCGTGGACACGCCTTCTAGGTAGTGTTGCAACACTGTCTGTTGCTACAGTTTGCATTGAACTACAGTATATCTACATTCCTGTGTCTAACATTTGAAATTCTGCCTTCAGCTGTACAATGAACGATTGGTGCATTGTGTGCCTTTTTCCCATGCTCCCTCCGTGATAGTAGAACCTGAGTTCATTATAGTTTCCTCTGAGGACCTCATGAAACAAACAGGTGGCGTTGTCTAGCAGTTAGTTCATCACATCCTCCATGATACACCTACCCTTGTTTAGGAGTGATGGTTCCTTGTCTGAAGTTTAATGGTTTTCCCATAGAGTGGTCACTCTTCATAGATACACAGCTGGGTACAGGTGAGGCTGGTCTCTCTTTCTGGACCCTGTCAAAAACAAAATTCATTCACATTAACTAACAGTCGACAGTGAACATCACATGTTCATGATTGTGTATCTGTGTTGTCAGAACACACAGCTGGGTACAGGTGAGGCTGGTCTCTCCTGCTGGATACTGCATTACAAGGTGGAGTTGTGTTTTTAAATGTGCCATATGAACTGAGCTCCTTGAGCCAGTTCCACAGGAGGGTGGCATTGTGAAGGACAGAGTGTTAATGAACCTGTCTTTGTTTCATTCAGGGGATCCCCATTACCATGGAGGGTTGGGGTGCTCTGAGAGGAGGAGAGTGGGGACGGTGTGGCCAGTCCAAATTAATATATCTGTATTGTCAGTAGCTTTTAGGTTTTTAGTGGCCATCTCCCTCCAGGATCCACTCTCCTCCTCCAAGGACACACCTTCTAGTGAGTGTTGCAACACTGTCTGTTGCTACAGTATGCATTGAACTACAGTATATCTACATTCCTGTGTCTAACATTTGAACTTCTGCCTTTAATGATCAATATGTGCTGAGCTCCTAGAGCTGAAGATGATGTGATTAGAAGCTGTACAATAAATGATTGTTGCATTGTGAGCCTTATTCCCATACTCCCTCCTTGATAGTAGAACCTGAGTTCATTATAGTTTCCTCCGAGGACCTCATGAAACAAACAGGTGGCGTAGTCTAGCAGTTAGTTCATCACATCCCCCATGATACCCCTACCCTTGTTTAGTAGTGACGGTTCCTTTTCTGAAGTTTAATGGTTTTCCCATAGAGTGGTCACTCTTCATGGACACACAGCTTGGTACAGGTGAGGCTGGTCTCTCTTTCTGGACCCTGTCAAACAGAAAGACACCAACATTCTCACATTAATTATCAGTCGACAGTAAACATCACATGTTCATGAGTGTGTATCTGTGTTGTCAGACACCAATATTCTCACATGTTTAACAGAAAATAATGGATGTCATGTGTTCATATGAGTGTGTGTCTGTGTGTCGTCAGGATATTGACTATTGGGATTAAACCGCAAACTAACCTTTGACCAGAATGAGGAGGTCTTTCTCCGAAGTTTAATGGTTTTCCCATAGAGTGGTCACTCTTCATGGACACACAGCTTGGTACAGGTGAGGCTGGTCTCTCTTTCTGGACCCTTTCAAACACAAAATTAATTCACATTAATTATGCATTGAATTATGCATTGAACTACAGTATATGTACATTCCTGTGCCTAACATTAATCTGGTTATGAATGATGTATCTATCATAATCATCATCATCATCATCTTCATGGTAAATGCCCTCCAGAGACTCTTCTCTTACCCCATGTCTTCAACCTCCCCAGAGAGACTCATTTTAGAGGCAGTGGTCCCCTCCTCTCTCTCCCCAGAAAGACTCATTTTAGAGGCAGTGGTCCCGTCCTCTCCTCTCCTCAAAGAACCTCCTGCTATAAACCCAATGAACACACGCAGCACGTTAAATGAGACCAAAGACCACACACACACACACACACACACACATGCATGATTTTCATGCTGCAGTAAACAGACTTAAAAGAATGACCAAAGCGAAAATCTGACTTGAAATTGAATAATTATTTGATTGATGATGTGATGTGGGACTCACTCAACAAGGTCTATGCAGGGTTCAACAGTCACGGTTGTCTGCTGGTCCAGGACAAGGTCTAGGCGGGGTTCAACAGTCACGGTTGTCTGCTGGTCCAGGACAAGCCGACAGTACCAACTAGAAGAAGACTGAACTGTAAAGGAATGTAACAATCAATATAAAACAACAGAGGCTTGAATGTTACAAGTACAGGAATTTATCAATACAATTACACAGTTAAATGTCTCTCCCCTCATCCTCTCTGACCTCTGTCAGAAGATGATACAGTTATTGTAATAATTACGACTAGAAACACTTTAGGTGACTTTAGGAAATGAGGTGGTAGTTGGTGGTTGGTCCATGGGAGAACAGAAGAGGGAAGTAAACTATACATGTTAACATAAAGCATGATGGCCCACTAGAAGATGTGTTTCGACTAGGATAGAGTCTCTAAGCTCAAGAGCTTGTTAGCAGTGTCTACAGTAGACACAACCATAGACACACTACTCTGCACACGTGACAGTTCTTTGTAACTGACTCGGTCAACGCCTCCCATTTGCTGTACAACGTGTAGTAGAGAGCTGCGTGTGTCGAGGAGGGCCACATCTCTCTCTCCTCTTCCCCCTGTGCCGGGCCGAGCTTCTCCTTTCTACTCTGAGGAGGTGTGTACACCATATAGACTAGGGTAGATTCACACCACACTACACTACACTACACTACACTACACTACACTACACTACACTACACTTCACTACACTACACACCACTATACACACAACACTACACTACACTACACTACACTACACTACACTACACTACACTACACTACACTTCACTACACTACACACCACTACACACACAACACTACACTACACTACACTACACTACACACCACTACACACACAACACTACACTACACTACACTACACTACACTACACACACACAACACACCACATTAAAACACTACACACCACACCACACCACACCACACCAAACACAACACTACACACCACACAACACAACACAACACAACACACAACACAACACAACGCAACACAACAAACTACACTATACACTTTCTCTGTCTTTTTCTCTCTCTCCCTCTACCCCCCCCTCTCTCCCTCTACCTCCCATCCTCTCTCCCTCTCTCTCTCTCTCTTCCTCCCTTTCTCCCCCCCCCTCTCCCTCCGTACCTCTTCTCCCCATCCAATATCTCTCTCTCTTTCTCTTTCCCTCTTTCTGTCTTTTTCTCTCTTTCCCTCCCTACCCCACACTCTCCCTCTACCCCCCCTCTCCCTTTACCTCCCACCCTCTCTCCCTCTCTCCCTACCTCCCTTCCTCTCTCCCTCCCTCTTTCTCCCTCCCTCCCTCCCTCCCTACCTCCCTCTCTCCCTCCTTCACTCACTCTCTCTCTCTCTTTCTCTCCCTCTCTCTCTTCCTCCCTTTCTCCCTCCCCCCTCTCTCCCTCCCTACCTCTTCTCCCCATCCAATCTCTCTCTCTTTCTCTTTCCCTCTTTCTGTCTTTTTCTCTCTTTCCCTCCCTACCCCCTTCTCTCCCTCTACCCCCCCCTCTCCTTTTACCTCCCACCCTCTCTCCCTCTCTCCCTACCTCCCTTCCTCTCTCCCTCCCTCTTTCTCATTCCTTCCCTCTCTCCCTCCCTACCTCCCTCTCTCTCTCCTTCACTCGCTCTCTCTCTCTCTTTCTCTCCCTCCCTCTCTTTCTCTCTCTCTCTCTCTGTCACAATCTTACTCTCTTTCTTTCACTCCCCTCCCTTTCCTCCCTCCTCTTGCTCTCCCTCTGTGCCTCTCTCTCCCTCCGTGCCTCTCTCTCCCTCCCTCCTCTCTCCATCCCATCTCTCTTCCTCCCTCCCTACCTCTCTCTACTACTCTCCCTCCCTCTCTCCCTCCATCCTCTCCCTCCCTCCCCCCCTCTCTCTCCCTCCCTCCCTCCCTCCCCTTCCTATCTCCCTCCCTCTCTCCCTCCCTATCTGCCTCCCTCCCTTCTCTCTCTCCCTCTCTCCCTCCCTCCACTCTCTCATTCTCTCCCTCCCTCCCTCAATACCTCTATCCCTCCCTCTGGCACCAACAACTATGCCACGTTCAAAGTCACTTAAACCACCAGCAGGTCGTCTTGACCATGTCTACATGCCTAAATGCATTGAGTTGCTGCCATGTGATTGGCTGATTAGATATTTGCGTTAAAGAGCAGTTGAACAGGTGTACCTAATAAAGTGGCCGGTGAGTGGATATATATATATAATATGTATAATATAAAAATAAAAAAAAAGATTATTTTTGTGATCTATCCCTTTAATGCATTAAGAATGTGCAACAGACATCAATCAAAGCTATTTTCCATTTTAAACTCACAAATAAAGCCAGCCTGAAAATGGAGGCCAGGTCAGTTTGACTCTGGACCGTAACTGTTAATATCAGATGATACATCATAGTCATAGTACCCTCTCTTCCTGGTTAATAATCAACAACAACATGTACACTTACACAACTTTTACTGCTCAGTATCATAGCTCACACCACACCACACCACACCACACACAACTACACACCACTACACACACAACACTACACTACACTACACAACACTACACTACACTACACACCACTACACACACAACACTGCACACCACTACACACCACACAACACAACACACTAAAACACTACACAACACTACGCACCACAACACTACAAACCACACTACAGAACACACAACAACACACCACACCACACCACACCACAACACTACACAGAACACAACACAACACAACACCACAAGTACACTTTTCAAGCAGAGCACACTCTTCCTGGTTAATGATCAACAAGAACCATAAACAGTTATATGATTTTTACTGCTCAGGATCACAGTTCACACAACACAACACTCACAGTGAACATTTCCATCACAGTTCAATCTTGTTAAATATGATGATTCATCAACAAGAGAGTTTCTCACGTTTCTTTTCTTCTGGCTTGGTTGTGGACACACGTTGGAGCTCATCCCTTAGCTGTTACACAGGAGAGTGTCCCTGCTCCGTGATTCCCAGTCACCCCTTAGAGACTTGGTACTCGACTCCTTAGTCTCCAACAGCAGCCATCGTCTCCAGAGTAAAGAGAAAACAGAGCTTTGCTGCCTAACTGATCATTCTGCTCCTTTTAGATTGGTCGTCTGCAGTTCTCCACTCTGTCTGTCAGTCAGGACTAAAGACAGTCTGATGGCTGCTGTCTGACTGAGAGGTTAGTCTGAGACTGAACTTCTCTACTGATGACAGACACGGAGGACAGATCAGGTGAGTTACCTGTCAATGTGTGACCATGGGAGGGGTGGGGCAAGATATTTCTTATCCAATGAAATGATCGTGTGTGAATAATTCTGAGGAGGTGTCAGATTGCAGAAGGCAGGGAAACTGGTAGTCACTCAATTCTGTTATGTGATCAAGACGTAGCCTCACCCACCCACAGTTCTACTTCCTTATCACCCATCATGTAGCTTGGAGCACCAAAGGATCAGATCATAAAGTGGAAAAAAGGAAAACTATGGTGATTAACTAAAGAAGCTTGAAAATACAATTTGATCAGTTTGATTTGTAGTTCTAGTTTCATAGTTTTATCTGCAGTCCTAGTTTTATAGTTTTATCTGTAGTCCAACTTGTATCTGTAGTCCAAGTATTATAGTTTGATCTGTAGTCCTAGTTTGATCTGTAGTCCTAGTTGTATAGTTTTATCTGTAGTCCTCGTTTTATCTGTAGTCCTAGTTTTATATGTAGTCCTAGTGTTATCTGTAGTCCTAGTTGTATAGTTTTATCTGTAGTCCTAGTATTCTGGGTATGTTTGTCTCTGGCAGGGACTGGGGAGTTTGTCAGGGTCAAGAGAAAATTATGAAATTTGAAATTATGAAAATTATGAAACCCCCCCACACACACACAGACACACACACACACAAATGGTGTTGGACGTTGGACAGCTTTCCAGCTGTGTGTGTGTGTGTGTGTGTGTGTGTGTGTGTGTGTGTGTGTGTGTGTGTCACAGTGAGAGTCATTACGCCACATTAACACTTAGCATAGGCCATTGAATATCAATGCAACGTTAGCATGTAGCTTACGACCATTGGATGTCACTACTAAGTTAGCATTTAGCCTACTCCATTGGATATGATTGCAATGTTGTCACAGTGAGAGTCGTTATGCCACATTAGCCCTTTGACCTGATGCGCATACACACACACACACACACACACACACACACACACGACCAAAGGCGTCAATGTTTAGTGAGTCAAGTGACAACATGTGTGTGTGAGTGAGAAAGAGACAGAGACACACAAAGGAGAGGCTAAACAGCTGAGGCTCGGACACACACAGCCCTCACACGCTTTACAGACATACACTACACACACACACACGGAGGAGACACACACACACACACGGACAGAGACACACACACACACACACACAGAAATGAACTCTCTCTTCCTCTCTCCTCTCTCTCAGGAACCTGGTCAAGAAGTACTGTCCCAAGCATTCCAAAGAGGAGGAGCCCAAGTAAGCTACATGCCAATGCTAAGTGCTAAGGGTGTAGTGATATTTAATGGCCGTAGGCTACATGCTAATGCTAACTGCTAATGCTGCAATTGATATTCAATGGCCGTAGGCTACATACTAATGCTAAGTGCTAAGGGTGGAGTGATACTCAGTGGTCGTAGGCGACATGCTAATGTTGTAGTGATATTCAGTGGTCGTAGGCTACAGGCTAATGCTAAGTGCTAATGGTGTAGTGATATTCAATGGCCGTAGGCTACATACTAATGCTAAGTGCTAAGGGTGGAGTGATACTCAGTGGTCATAGGCTACATGCTAATGTTGTAGTGATATCCAGTGGCGTAGGCTACATGCTACATGCTAATGTTGCAGTGATATCCAGTGGCGTAGGCTACATGCTACATGCTAATGATGCAGTAATATCCAGTGGCGTAAGCTAAATGCTAATGCTACGATGTCTGTGTGTCTGTGTGTGTGTGTAG
>NC_139654.1:3535000-3542500 GCF_951799395.1 Argentina silus | reverse complement strand
CCTCCCCCCCTCTCCTCTCCCTCTCCTCCTCCTCCTCCTCCTCTTCCCAGGTGACCCAGACCCGACCTCCTAGGGGAACCCCCCCCCCAACGAATAAAACTTGTCCCCCCCTCCTTTCTCCTCCCCCCTTTTTCCTCCCCCCCTCTCCCTCTCTCCCCCCTTATCCTTCCCCCTTTCTTCTCCTCTCCTCTCCTCTCCTTGACCTATGATAAATTACATATAGTAGCATTAGCCTTAGCATGTTTGCTTCAGGGTTAGTGTGTGTCGGTGTGCCCAGCTGCAGTCCTTCAACATGCATGTTAGCATTGCCCTATGGCCCTTCCCATGTTAGCATGTTAGCGTTAGCCTGTGTATGTCGGTGTACGTGTGTGTGTGTGTGTCTCTCTCAACGTGTGTGTGTGTGTGTTATGCTAATGCTAATCTGTGTGTGCATGTGAATGGTCATTGTGTATGTGAATGGTCATTAGCCATTGTTGGCTAATGCCAACATGCTAACGCTAACAGGCTAATGCGTGTGTGTGTCTAATCTGGTGGTGCGACGGGTCTTCCAAAGTTTCTTAAAATCCAAATGAACGCCGTGGATCGAGTGAACAGGTGGTCCCTTTCAAACACACTTCCGACACTTTCTTTAGAAAAATATATCCATTTATTGCCACAAAAGATTAATCAAAATGACTTGATAATTCCAGCAATACTCATACCTTTTATTCTTTACAGAACCGCCCCTCATGACTGCCCAACAACCGCAGACCCATGAGTCCTCCCCTGCGTTGCACAAGCACCTAAACACAACATATACCCCTGCACACAAACACACCCATACACTCCCAACCTGTGATGGACTGATCTCCATCACAGGGGGTGTTGGTGTTTTAGGGATACTGCTGTGAGGAATTGAGTCACAGGGACCTGACCTGTGTGTGACCTGACCCTCTTTACCACTGAATCACTGCACATATCAAATGGAGTCGTATTGAAGAAGAGACTATGAATATGTGTACCAGTGGAGTTGGACATCGGAGGACGGGATCAGTGGAACGCATGGAATGGAATGAGGAATGGTATCAAACACGTGTTGATTTCTTCAAGTCAATCTAGATGGATCAGATCAAGAAGGGAAGAGGCTGTGGTGGTATGACCCCTCCTCCCTCTCGATGTCATGATGCTAAACCAAGATGGCCGCCTTAGCCTTGACAAAATGGCTACAAAACTTCTCTCCCATATTCAAAGCTGGATAAACTCAGTAATACATCATTTTACTGGCCTGCACTTGGCTGACACACACACCCATTAACCCTTTGAGGTATTCCAGAGCTTGTTTGACTCACATGTTTGCCCAATGTTTTAGCAATATACTGCCTTGACATATTGTAAAGTTAAAGTAACTCTTAGGTCAGGTGGGATTTGAACCATAATTAAAAAACTAGTTACATATTTTAATGCATTATTGCACCAAGTCACAAGGATGTATTATGATTATGATGATTATGTAGTGCACCACACATGCTCTGAGGAAACATGTGCTTTCCACCACTGTTTACATTTTCCAGAAATGTGAATTGAAATAAGCCAAAGCTTTAATGTTTTGAAAGTGTTTAAATGTCCCACAGCAGATCAATTATTCCACAAAAGATTGTTAGTAAGTTAGCCTGACAGATTCATAGGCTGTGTGTGTGTGTGTGTGTGTCTGTAGAGAAGAGAAGGAGGGGAGGGGAGGGAGGGAGGGAGGGGGGGAGGAAAGGAGGAGAGGGAGGGGGGGGAGGAAAGGAGGAGACAGAGGGAGAGGGGGGAGGGAGGGAGGGGGAGGAGTAAGGGGGAGGAGAGGGGGGAGGGAGGAGAGGAGGGAAGGAGGGAGGGGAGGAGAAAGAGAGAGACAAAGAGAGAGAGAGAGAGGGAAGGAGGGAGGGAGAGAAGGAGGAGAGGGAGGGGGGGGGGGAAGAACGCTCCCTTACACACATACACACACACACACACACTGTGTGGCAACCTGATGAGGTGTGTGTGGGAGGGAGCTGAGAGGAATGTAGGGTGGAGCATTACTCTCACACACACATACATGCACACACACACACACACACACACACACACACACACACACACACACACACACACACACACACACACACACACACACACACACACCACTCCCCGACAGTTACAGAGACACAGAACAAGGAAGTTTTCACGCCCACAAGCACAAACACTTCTAGGAAAACAAAACTTACAGAACTTACGTTTTTTCAAAACTTATCTCTGACACTCTGCTGCTCAGTCTGGTCGTGTGTGCAGCAAAATGGCAGAGAGCATGGACTCTATTAGAAAAAACAAAACATACAGTAAACCAACTGATTGACTCTCCACAGAGGAGAGTATTCAACACTCACACAGTCTGTCTGTCAGTCTTACAGCTCTGCTGGTTGGTCAATAGTGACCTGTGTAAAGACTGTTGACTAGTCTAGACACAGTCATTATTATCTATTGTTATCTAGGGCCTCATGTAGTTGAACCTACTAGATCACAGTCAGCTGGACAAAACCAGGTTGAGGCTTCCTTAACAGGCTGGTCACAAACAGTTGGCTAGCATAGTATTTTACGGTTCAATCATTCTGTGACGCGACACAAAGGCATGTGAGTTCATCCTAATCATATTAGACGGTGAGAAACAATGAAAAACATCAACTTACGGTTGTGATCTGTCTCCCACCTCAGTGCTCAGCTCTGCTCTCTGTCTGGCTCCTCACTGATGCAGCTCTCCCCTGGATGAACTAGTTTGATCTTGTTCTGATGCAGCACCTCCAGTTGGTATTCGGACGTGTTCAGACAAAGCCAAAGCAGTTTTTTGACAGTGTTTAAATGTCCCACAGCAGTTCAATTCTTCCACAAAAGATTGTTCATAAGTAGAAAATGTAATAACACACAGACACACACACACTCTTTTAGCTCACACATATACGCAATATCTTACAAGCACACACACATACACAAGTACACATGTACACACACACACACACACACACACACACTTCATTTACGACGTGGCTGAGTCTCTAAGCTCTCACACAAAGGGAGAGAAAGCTACTGTTCCCAGGTGTGTGTGTGTGTGTGTGTGTGTGTGTGTGTGTGTGTGTGTTTCTCTCCTGGGTGTTGTATCATTGGAATAATCTGCAAAATAATAAACATTGGAGTTTGCCGTGAAGAGAACATACGGGACAGGGCTGTGCTCAATCACACACACACACACACACACACACACACACACACACACACACACACACACACATGGACAGACAGACACACACACACAGAAAGAGAGACACACACACACACACAGAATGAGAGGGACACACACACACACACACACACAGAAAGAGAGAGAGACCCACACACACGGACACACACACACACACACACAGAGACACACACACACACACATGGATTATGTGGCATGTAGCACGTAGCAATAGCACATCGCATGAACGACGTAGCACGTAGCGTGTAGCATGAATGATGAAGAATGTTCCATGTATTATGTAGCACATAGCATGTAGCATGTAGCATGTAGCGTTAGCGTCACTCACATGCTTCCTCTCGGCCTTGAGCTCCTGGGAGTATCTAGGACCCATCTCCTCGGCAACCACCTGTTATTAATATTAATATTAATATTATTATTGTTAATATTATTATTAGTAGTAGAAGTAGTAGAAGACATATTATTATTATTGTTATTGTTATTGTTATTGTTATTATTATTATTATTATTATTATTATTATTATTATTAGTGTGTGTGTGTGTGTGTGTGTGTGTGTGTGTGTATGGGCATCAGGTCAAAGGGCTAATGTGGCATAACGACTCTCACATTAGCCCTTTGACCTGATGCGCATACACACACACACACACACACACACACACACACACACACACACACACACACACACACACACACACACACACACACACACACACACACACGACCAAAGGCGTCAATGTTTAGTGAGTCAAGTGACAACATGTGGGCGCTGTGTGTGAGTGTGTGTGTGTGTGTGTGTGTGTGGGTGTGTGTGTGTGTGTGTGTGTGGGTGCTCCTGAGACAGTGAGCAGGTGGAGAGAGAGAGGGAGACACACACACACACACACACACACACACACTCCTCCTTCTCCTACTTCTTCTCCCTCTCTCCTCTCGCCCAAGTGACGATGATAGTCTTTTCCCCAAAAAAAACCCAGAACACTGACACCAACTTTTCTCTCCTCCTCTCTCCTCTCCCCTCTGCCCTCCTCTCCTCCCCCTCCTCCTCCTCCCCCTCTCCTCCTCCTCTCCCTCTCCTCCTCCTCTCCCTCTCCTCCCAGTCCTCCTCCTCCTCCTCTCCATCTCCAGGACCAGTTCAACAACCTGGACAAAGACACCCATAAAATACTGACACTAACTTCTCCCTCCTCCTCCTCCTCCTCCTCCTCCTCTCCTCTGAAACAAAACTTTTTTCCCAAAAAAATATTGACAGCAACTTCTCTCTCCTCTCTCCTCCTCCCCCCCTCCTCCTCCCCCTCCTCCCCCTCTCATCCTCAACCACCCCTCCTCCTCCCCCTCTCCTCCTCCCCCTCTCCCTCTCCTCCTCCTCCTCCCTCCCCCCTCCACCTCCTCTCCTCCTCCCCCTCTCTTCCTCCCCCCCTCCTCCTCCTCCTCCCCCTCTCCTCCTCCCCCTCTCCCCCTCCTCCTCCTCCTCCTCCTCTCCTCCTCCTCTCCTCCTCCTCCCCCTCTCTTCCTCCCCCCCTCCTCCTCCTCCTCCTCCCCCTCTCCTCCTCTCCCTCTCCCCCTCCTCCTCCTCCTCCTCTCCTCCTCCCCCTCTCTTCCTCCCCCCCTCCTCCTCCTCCTCCTCCCCTCCTCCTCCTCCTCCTCCTCCTCGCCACCTCCTCCCCCCTTCCTCCTCCTCCTCCTCCTCGCTACCTCCTCCCCCTCTTTTCCTCCTCTCCTCCTCTTTCTCAGGACCAGTTTGACAACCTCGACAAACACACTCAGTGGGGCGTCGACTTTGTGGACCGTTGTGTGAAATTCGTGCAGGAACGCATTGAGATCGAGCAGCACACACACACACACACATACACACAGAGGAGACGCACACACACACACACAGAGGAGATGCACACACACACACACACACACACACACACACACAGACAGAGAAAGAGACAGAGACACACACAGGAGAGGCTAAACAGCTGAGGCTCGGACACACACACCCCTCACACGCTTCACACACACACACACGGACAGAGACAGACACACACACAAACACACACACACAGAAATGAACTTTCTTTCCCTCTCTCCTCTCTCTCAGAAACCTGGTCAAGAAGTACTGTCCCAAGCATTCCAAAGAGGAGGACCCCATGTAAGCTACATGCTAATGCTAAGTGCTAAGGGTGTAGTGATATTCAATGGCTGTAGGCTACATGCTAATGCTAAGTGCTAATGCTGCAATTGATATTTAATGGCTGTAGGCTACATGCTTATGCTAAGTGCTAATGGTGGAGTGATATTCAATGGCCGTAGGCTACATACTAATGTTAAGTGCTAAGGGTGGAGTGATACTCAGTGGTCGTAGGCTACATGCTAATGTTGTAGTGATGGCATTGAAATCTAATTCATCAATACCGGTTTTAATAGACCTCAGATACAGGTTAGAATGTGAATGTGTGTGGGTGTCTGTGTGTGTGTGTGTGTGTGTGTGTGTTGGTATTAATCAGAGTGAGTTGCTTTAGCATTCATTCATACAAATTCAGTCTTTTAGCCTCCTGACAGGTAAAAATACTAATACTAATAATAATAATAATAATAATAATAATAATAATAATAATAATATAATTAATTCAAGCGTTATCATGGCGATAGCATACCCCACTCTGACAACACAAAGGTGGAACTGACCTTTATTCCATTTCAGTTTGTCTCGGCCTGACAGTTGCTCTGTATCTGGAAAAAACAACAATTCAGTTATTCTTCTATGATATTGTCATCATATCTCATTGTGATACTGATCACTTTTATTACCTGCTAATAATTCTGAATAAGAATTGGTGACTCACTCAGTCTTCTCTTGATCTAGGTTCTAGACTGACAACTATGACAGGTGCCTGTCTGATACGCATGTTTGTTCATCTACAACTACAGTATTGTTTGTGTTTTAAAGTGGCGGGCGTCTCCTTAGTATATAGTAGATATAATATACAATCTACTATAATAATATAGAGATCTAATATATAAACTACTATAATAATATAGAGATCTAATATATAATCTACTATAATAATATAATCTACTATAATAATATAGAGATCTAATATATAATTTACTATAATAATATAGTACATCTAATATATAATCTACTATAATAATATAGAGATCTAATATATAAACTACTATAATAATATAGTACATCTAATATATAATCTACTATAATAATATAATCTACTATAATAATATAGAGATCTAATATATAATCTACTATAATAATATAATCTACTATAATAATATAGTACATCTAATATATAATCTACTATAATAATATAATCTACTATAATAATATAGAGATCTAATATATAATTTACTATAATAATATAGTACATCTAATATATAATCTACTATAATAATATAGAGATGTAATATATAATCTACTATAATAATATAGTACATCTAATATATAATCTACTATAATATATAATCTACTATAATAATACAGTACATATAATATATAATCTACTGTAATAATATAGTACATCTAATATATAATCTACTATAATAATATAGTACATCACTGTGTGTGTCTGTGTGTGTGGGAGGGGGGTTTCCTGTTGCTACATGTGACTTCAGAGAATTGCAGGGCTGACTGTGTGGTTTTCTCCTCATGTACACGACAACATTTACAATAAAGTATCAATCAATCAGACTTTACTTGTACAGCACACTTCATACACACTTTAACACAATGTCCTTCACAGAGAGAATAAACAATTAAAAGGGAAAAAGACTACAGAGACAAAGGCAGATAAAAACTAATTAGATAAGGTATTTTAGTCATTAAAAGAGGGGCTGCAGGGATGTCATTGATTTTCCTCATGGTGAATCAGGACGGAAAACAATTCACTGTCAAGCATGCTCTGTTCTCGAGAAGTTTTCTCTTTGTTTTGAACATGTTGGTGCTAGGATGTATGTATATGACTACTACCAAAGACACATAGACCACTTTAAACAGGAAAAGTAGGTTTTCTGTTCAGTTCCTCTTTCTCACCAGCAATGAATGGCACAGTTTGAGTTGACTGTAGAGACTAATGCAATGCAGTAAAAGGAATAATAATATGGATCAAATAAATTATTAAGAAAGACAAAATTACCCAAAAACTAAAACCACCATATCTAAAATCAAGGCATGTATCAAATCAGCATAATGGTCACAAAAGGTCCAAATAAAATTGGAAAAATACCCGATCTGAATAAATCACACAGT
>NC_139654.1:3495000-3532500 GCF_951799395.1 Argentina silus | reverse complement strand
TTAAAAGAGGGGCTGCAGGGATGTCATTGATTTTTCTCCTCATTTTCAAAAAATCCTTTTAAAGAAAATAGCTACAAAACCTGTTTGAAATGAGGGATGCCTCGCAACACGTCATACCAATCAAATACGTGGCTTGGGTGAAAAAAAAAAAAAAGGAATTCAGTTCTTCCAAAAACTCTCCTACCCGGTAGGAAAAGACGATTCACATAACAACAAACAACCATTCTACGGTACATTCTAAGTTTTAGTCATTCTAAGTGTTTCAAGTAGCCCCTCATCTCAGCTGTTCTGCTGCTTCACAAAGCCGTGTTTCTGACATCCCAACATGAATATATCTAACGAGTGTACACTTCAGGATGAAGGGTCAAGAATCTGAATCACACAGAGTATCTCTGACTCTGACCCAGTAAACTCAGTTCCATCAGCCTCAACTATGACGTTTCTCTGAATGTAGGTCAGGGCCAATGAGGAAATGCGGCCTAGAAATGGTGAGGGGGTGGGGGGTTTCCTGCTGCTACATGTGACTTCTGAGAATTGCAGGGCTGACTGTGTGGTTTTCTCCTCATGTACACGACAACATTTACAATAAAGTATCAATCAATCAGACTTTACTTGTACAGCACACTTCATAAACACTTTAACACAATGTCCTTCACAGAGAGAATAAACAATTAAAAGGGAAAGAGACTACAGAGACACAGGGAGATACAAACTAATTAGATAAGGTATTTTAGTCATTAAAAGAGGGGCTGCAGGGATGTCATTGATTTTCATTGACTAATGCAATGCAGTAATGAATAATTTAGGTCAAATGAAATAATAAGATGAATTAATATGTATCAAATCAGCAAAACAATCACAAAAGGTCCAAATAAAATTAGAAACATCCTCCTCATTTTCAATAAATCCAGATGAGAAGAAGACTTGAGTTTGGAGGTTTGATGCCACAGCCAACGCCCAAATGAGGTGAATCAGGATGTAACAATTCACTGCCAAGCACGCTCTGTTCTCCAAAACGTGTCTCTTTCTTTTGAACACGGTGCTAGGATGTATGTGTATGACTACTACCAAAGACACATAGACCACAATTTTTAGAGAAAATAAAGTACCAGTTTTTTTACATCCTGACATAAACAATAGGTACTAGTGCACACTTCAGGATGAAGGTAAAGAATCTGAATCCATCACACAGTATTGAGTATCTCTGCTCTGACCCTGACCCAGGAAACTCAACTATGATCAAACACAATCAGCTTAAATATCACAAAAGGTTGACTTCAGAGAATTGCAGGTCTGACTGTGTGTTATTGTAAAACATATACAATATGAAGTATGAACCACCATCAGCTTAAATAGCAAAAAGTCCACATAAAAACAGAAACGTACCTGGTTGATGTACTTGATGTACCCTGGTTCTCGTAGGCTGGTCTCTATTAAACTGGTGTTCTAGAAGTCTACTGGTTTCTCTGGTCTTGAGGTGATGAGCTTTCAAGAACAAAGTCAGGAGCTTGACTGAAGACAGACGAGGTGACGATCTAACTGTGGGTTCAGGAAGTGTTTCTGATGAGTTATTGAGAGAGGAAACTGCAGGAAGGGAGTGACAGATGAAAACAACTACAGGAAGTGACGCTGTAGGCAGGTCTGTGGTGCCGTTGAGAGACGATATGCAGGCAGACACAGTTCAGGGTTGGGGTTAGGGTTAGGGTTAGGGTTAAGGTTCAGGGTTAGGGTTAGGGTTAAGGTACAGGGTTAAGGTTAGGGTTAGGGTTAGGGTTAGGGTTAAGGTTCAGGGTTAGGGTTAGGGTTAAGGTTCAGGGTTAAGGGTAGGGTTAAGGTTAGGCATATAGGAAAACATATATAAATATATAAATAAATGAGTGCTTAAGAAATATATCCTCCCCATCTAAAATCAGAGTAAGAAAGATACAATTAAGTGAATAAATAAATAAGTAAATACTTCCCTCATGTATATCTCTAACTTATCTTATTATACAGTCAATCACACTGCTACTGTATGAACTAGCTACAGTCAATCACACTGCTACTGTATGAACTAGCTACAGTCAATCACACTGCTACTATATGAACTAGCTACAGTCAATCACACTGCTACTGTGTGAACTAGCTACAGTCAATCACACTGCTACTGTATGAACTAGCTACAGTCAATCACACTGCTACTGTATGAACTAACTACAGTCGCAATGATACACTATATGAACTACCCATAAGGTTTGTTGTAGTTTAGACTTCACTACCCATAAGGCCTGTTGTAGTTTAGACTTCACTACCCATAAGGCCTGTCGTAGTTCAGACTTCACTACCCATAAGGCCTGTTGTAGTTAAGACTTCACTACCCATAAGGCCTGCTGTAGTTTAGACTTCACTACCCATAAAGCCTGTTGTAGTTTAGATTAGATTCAACTTTATTGTCATTGTGCAGAGTACAAGTACAGAGACAACGAAATGCAGTTAGCAGAAAAGTACAGTGTGAACAGTATATACAGGTAGTTCAGTATATGTGCAGTATAGTAGTGCAGTATAGTATAAGTAGTGCAGTGTTAACAGTATATACAGGTAGTTCAGTATATGAGCAGTCTTGTAGTGCAGTATAGTATAAGTAGTGCAGTGTTAACAGTATATACAGGTAGTTCAGTATATGAGCAGTATAGTAGTGCAGTATAGTATAAGTAGTGCAGTGTTAACAGTATATACAGGTAGTTCAGTATATGAGCAGTATAGTAGTGCAGTATAGTATAAGTAGTGCAGTGTCAGCAGTATATTAATTAGCAGGAACATTATAAGCAGAATAAATCAAATGCAGTATGAACAGTGTAAGCAGCATATGAGCTGTATGGACAATGCAGTATAAGCAGTATACATGTATGAACAGTAACATTAGAGTAAATAGCAGAATAAATATGGAACGCAGTATGAACAGTATAAACAGCTATGTACAGTACGTACAGTGTATTAACAGTAGTATTCAAAGAAAAACCTAAGGATATGTGCATTATGACCACGTCTTGTTCACATCGATGCACAAACCTCCACCTCTGGTCTGACCCGGAGTCCCCCCCCCCCCACGTAGCGCCCTGCTGGCTCGGTAGCGTTGTCGGGTCCCTCGCTGTTGGGCCAGGTTTCCGTGAGAACCATCATGTTACAGTCCGTAATCCATGTGTGTGTGTGTGTGTGTGTGTGGAGCCGCAGTTCATCCATCTTGTTCGCCAGGGAATGAACATCGGTGAGGAAAAGGCTTGGTTGTTGTGTTGTTGTTATAGTACATGATATTGGTTCCGCCCGATGCTGTTGTACCCGGACTGAGGGACCGCAGGTAAAACCTACAATGCTTGAATGTACAGATGAACGTCGTGGAATAAAGCCAGTAAAAGAAACCCTGCCCGTTCATTCCTAGTTAGGAATACAAATAAAATACAAACATAACAGTAGTGAGAGTCGATGTGGAGTTATCTTGAGCCGAACTCTCAGCCCACCTCGGCGATGTATGCGCGCCGCCATCTTGGTACACGCCCTCCCTGCGTGATTGGTGGATTTGGTAGCAGGCTAGGTTGAGTCGCTCAGACGCTGCCTTTTGATTGGTCGATTCGCACGTCCGTCTTCTTCGCTACACGTGTTGTCGGTATTTACAAACATTTCAGTGACAGTGACATGCGCGCGACGCATGCGCGCCGCCATCTTGGTTTTGATATCCAGTGGAGTATGTTCCATGTTAACGTAGTAGGGTTATCCAATGGAGTAGGCTGCATGCTAACGTTGCATTCATAGCCGGTGGAGTATGCTAAATGCTATTGTTGTATTCTTATCCAGTGAAGTAGGCTACATGCTAATATTAGCACTGCATCGCGCGCATGTCACTGAAATGTTTGTCAATACCGACAACACGTGTAGCGAAGAAGACGGACGTGCGAATCGACCAATCAAAAGGCAGCGTCTGAGCGACTCAACCTAGCCTGCTACCAAATCCACCAATCACGCAGGGAGGGCGTGTACCAAGATGGCGGCGCGCATACATCGCGAAGCCCGCTGTCTCGCTGAATTAGTGGCAATTTCCTTGTTTATTTCAAGTATTCTCGCTAAAAACAGTTTAGCGTCCATATCGTACAGCCGACGACAACTTCTGGACATCGGTTCCGGCATTCCAGACATCTTTATCGACGCAATACCGTGAGATCTGCTGGACTGGGGAGTCCACACTGTCAACTACAGACACTGAGGTGAGGTCTCAGACTGTTCTTGTTGTCAGACACGTCATTCCTAAGTGTCTGTTACATTATCATTCTATGGAATCAATGATACTTGCACAGAAATGGTCAATAATTGAGACAGACAAAGGATATTATCTTCCAATCAATTACTATGTAATGTGTGTGTGTGTGTGTGTGTGTGTGTGTGTGTGTGTGTGTGTGTGTGTGTGTGTGTGTGTGTGTGTGTGTGTGTGTGTGCGTGCGTGTGGTGGCAGGGGGGGCTGCTCTGTCTGCACCCAGTGAATATGTTTCCATCCTCAATTCCTGACCCACCTGGCCTTAGATCAGCTCACATAATACTGCACTAACCCAATAGCTAGCAAATACATGATACCAGACGTAGAAATCCAGTGACTACAAATGTATCCATGGTTGCTTGCTCCCCTGTTGAGAGCAACTATAACTCTCAATCATGAATTCTTATCATAATGCACCACAGTGATGGTTTGGCTTCATGTATTTATTTGTATTCCTCATTCAGGCTGAATGGATGTGACCTCACAGAGAGATGCTGTGAAGCGTTGGCCTCAGCTCTCAGCTCAGACTCCTGCCACCTGAGAGAGCTGGACCTCAGTAATAATGATCTATGTGATGGGGGGGTTAAGCTGCTCTCTGCTGGACTGGGGAGTTCACACTGTGAACTACAGACACTGAGGTGAGGTCTGAGACTATTCTTGTTGCCAGACACATCATTCCTAAGTAACATTATCATTCTATGGAATCAATGATACTTGCACTGAAAGGCTCAATAATTGAGACAGACAAAGGACATTATCTTCCAATCAATTCCTATAGTGTGTGTACGTGTGCATTTGTGTGTGTTTGTGTGTGTGTGTGTGGTGGGAGGGGGTCTGCTCTGTCTTCACTCTCTGAATATGTTGCCCTGGTCAAATCTTGACCCACCTGGCCTTAGATCAGCTCATGGGACTACACAATACTGCACTAACCCAATAGCAAGCAAATACATTATACCAGACTTAAAAATCCAGTCACTATAAATGTATCCATGGTTGCTTGCTCCAATGTTGAGAGCAATTTTAACTCTCACTCATGAATTCTTGCACCACAGTGATCGTTTGGCTTCATGTATTTATTTGTATTCCTCATTCAGGCTGAATGGATGTGACCTCACAGAGAGATGCTGTGAAGCGTTGGCCTCAGCTCTCAGCTCAGACTCCTGCCACCTGAGAGAGCTGGACCTCAGTAATAATGATCTTGGTGACGGGGGAGTGAAGCTGCTCTCTGCTGGACTGGGGAGTCCATACTGTCAACTACAGACACTGAGGTGAGGTCTGAGACTATTCTTGTTGCCAGACACATCATTCCTAAGTGTCTGTTACATTATCATTCTATGGAATCAATGATACTTGCACAGAAAGGGTCAATGATTGAGACAGACAATGTACATTATCTTCCAATCAATTACTATATAATTTGTCTGTGTGTGTATGTAGTGGGAGGGGGGGGCTGCTCTGTCTTCACTCTCTGAATAAATTTACTCTCCTCAAATCCTGACCCACCTGGCCTTAGATCAGCTCATGGGACTCCACAATACTGCACTAACCCAACAAATACTATCAAATAACTAGCAAATACATTATACCAGACGTAGAAATACAGTCACTACAAATGTATCCATGGTTGCTTGCTCCCCTGTTGAGAGCAACTATAACTCTCACTCATGAATTCTTGCACCACAGTGATCGTTTGGCTGCATGTATTTATTTGTATTCCTATTTCATTCATATGTGGCCTTTCAACTGGCAAATGAAGAGGATTTAAAGCTCCACATGTACATTAGAGAGCAATAATCAGATTCTTGATATCACAGTGACACTATTTCCCCAGGTTGTCAGGCTGTGGAGTCCCAGAGGAAGGCTGTGTTTCTCTGGCTTCAGCTCTGAGGTCTAATCCCTCCCACCTGAGAGAGCTGGACCTCAGCTACAATCACCCAGGAGACTCAGGACTGGCGCTGCTCTCTGCTGTACAGAAAGATCCACTCTGTAAACTACAGACACTCAGGTAAAGGCTGAATATGTGGCTGGACGTATCAATGAGATTAATGCACTGTATCTATTTTCCACATAATTGTGAGTGTGTCATTCAACCTCTGTGGGTTCTTCTGTGGTTGATATAGTGTGGACCATGGTGGAGAGTGCAGGCTCAAACCTGGGCTGATCAGATGTAAGTCACCAACGCTGTAGAGAATAGGACTGTGATATTACTCAAGAACCAGGGTACAGCAGAGTTCAAACAGAGCACCAGTATTGTATTCATATGTACATCTAAAATATTAGTAAATGTGAGTTAGTTGTATCCCTTGTAAAACATTTTAAATTAATAAGTCATATTTTGTGAAAAAATGAATGTTGCCATAACATGATCACATGTGAATATTGTAAGTTATTCAGTTGTATTGATTTGATGATTATTTTTGGCCTCTCAATCAGATGCCTGTGAGCTCACACTGGACCCAAACACAGCACACACACTCCTCTCTCTGTCTGAGGAGAACAGAAAGGTGACACGGGGGAGAGAGAAGCAGCCGTATCCTGATCACCTAGAGAGATTTGGAGGCTGGCCACAGGTGCTGTGTAGAGAGGGTCTGACTGGGCGCCGTTACTGGGAGGTAGAGAGGAGTGGGAGAGAGCCTGTTATAGGAGTGACATATAAAGGAATCAGCAGGAGAGGTGGGGGTAAAGACTGTATGTTGGGATTCAATGACAAGTCCTGGAGTCTGTTCTGCTCTGATGACAGTTACTCCGCCTGGCACAATAATAAGAAGAAGACTGACATACCTGTCCCCTCCTCTGGCTCCCACAGAGTAGGAGTGTATCTGGACTGGCCGGCCGGCACTCTGTCCTTCTACAGCGTCTCCTCTGACACACGGACCCTCCTGCACACATTCCACTCCACATTCACTGAGCCCCTCTACCCAGGGTTTAGGCTTTGGGGCGATGACTGGTCAGTGACCCTGTGTAAACTAGTCTAAGGAAGATCACACTGAACACCAAAGGCTCAAAGATGACGGATCAGAACATGATGCTGTTGGATAGTGGTGTGTTTTCACTGAGATGTTGGATGTTCAGATGTTCCCTCTCCCAGTGTGTAGGGTGTAGTGTGTAGTGTGTAGGATTGTTGTGTGTAGTTATATTATATTTTACTATATATATATATATATATATATATATATAGTAAAACATAATATAACTACACACAACAATCCTACACACTATATATATTATGTCACATATATATTAAATGTCACATATATATTATGTCACATGTCACATATATATTAAATAAAATGCATCTGATAGTAAAATAGACTGCAATAGAGTGACAAAAAATAGAAGCTTACATGTTTTTTAGTTTTTTTGATGGAAATGCATCTGACAATCCAGATGAATGATTAGATGATCAAATCAGACTGATGATGAACTCTGAGAATAACACAGGAGAGAGTGTCTGTATGTATATAAGAGTTGGTTAGATTGGGTGTTTGAGTTGTGATGCTGGATCACGTTGCTGTGTGTAAGATAGCAGGGAGTGGATGTGAAGACAGCTCTCCTTCTGTCAGCACAACATGGACATGTTATGTAATTTACTTTCCATTGATTCCTTCACCTGTCTGTCTATCCAACGTACATGTTGTTCCTTCTCCTGTGTGTGTGTGTGTGTACGTAAGAGTTGGTTAGATTGGGTGTTTGAGTTGTGTCACCGAGGGCGAGTCTAGTACGTCCTTTCCCCGGCCTGAACACCATTCCCAACGTTCCCCAGTTAAGCACGGCAGGATCGGCCCGAGGTTTGAGAGCAACCTTGGTGAATCACCATGACACGGCAAGAGAAAGAGAAAAAGCTTAGCAGCTGGGGGCCCGACCTGACGAGGGACACCGCGGCTGAGGATGTTCCTGAAACACATTTTATCTTCCATCTATCCCTCAAATAGGTGCAACTGCATAACTGCTTATGAATGATAAGTTGATTCAAATAGGTGCAACTGCATAACTGCTTATGAATGATAAGTTGATTAAAATATGTGTAACTTCATAACTGCTTAAGAGGAACTAGAGTGTGAGTGTATGACCCCATGTCAACATGTCTGCTTAGGCCTCATTGTGATGACGGCATGCTACCAATGAAAGTACTAAGAATATAAGAATACCAATGTTTGATTGTGTAATCTTACTCAGGGATGATTACTGATGTATGATACTATATTACTGACGTTTATTTTGATGATACAGAGTTTTATTATTGCATAAAAGGGGATATTATATAGGGCCTACGGGGTGAAGTAGGTCAGGTGGTGGGAATCCCTAACAAAAAGTACTACTGTGTCCATAATCAAGTATGAGAATGATAACAATGATTAAGTGTAACAATGTGAAGTATACAGTGATTTACTGGTTTTGATCTATTGATATGTGTGATTACTATTACTGTATTACTGTTTGGATGTATTGTATTGATGTTGATGAGGTTTTGTAACACTGAGAGTTGAGGGACAGAGAAAGTTCCTGAAAAGGACTTCCCCAAAAGCACTTCCTTATTTACTTTAGAAGGAAGCTACTTAGCTACTAGCTTAGCTTAGCCACGGTTCTAGCTAATCGCTCAAAGGGTTAAACACCGCTCTGTTTGTAGACAAAGAAGATGTCACGTGTGAGGAATCTTGGGTCTGTTAGTAAACAGAGAGGATCACGTGTGAGGAATCTTGGGTCTGTTAGTAAACAGAGAGGATCACGTGGGAGGAATCTTGGGTCTGTTAGTAAACAGAGATGTTTTCTAAGAGTTTTGGATCAAAAGCAGAGTATAAGAAGAGCTTCCCGGTGCAGCACAACGGTCATTCCCCGCTGAGGAGCGTTAAAACCTGAAGAACCGGAGCGGGACGGAGCGTGTTGGATACCTCACCCCGGGGTGAAACTGGAGCTCTCATTGTCTGGTGCCCGAGAGGTTGACCGTAGCCGGAAAGCTGAGACACTCTGCGGGAATCAGAGTCCCTCGGCCAGGGGAGCATAACACCGGCTCTTTACCACAGCCGTGGCGGAAAGAGGAACCGGCTTCACTCGACGGAGAGGAACTGGGACTTCTCTAAATTTCACAGACAAGTAGATTAGGCAGAGTAGGGGTGGAGGTAGAGATTTTATTCTTTTCTCATTTTTCTCATTTTTATATTTTCATCATTTTAATATTTTAATACTCTGTCTGTAACACATTTTTATGATTACTTAGCTATGCTGTAATGCTTTAAGCCATTATTAAACAATCTAACCTGCATTGAAAGTAACAGTTTCCTAAACTCAATTTTTTTATTGAACTATTCCATTCATCAAAAATATGTTTACCTCCTCCTGGTGACAAAAGGTTATAGATTACTGTGCATATTTCATCATAGGATCTGAATGGTTAGCATTCTGACCCAGGTGTTTGCTCTTATCATCCATCTTTAACCCACTTGGTTTGTTTTTATGTTCTGTGTAACCGCAATTAAAGCTCTGTATCCTGTCTGACAATGAGTTCAAAGAGACATAGCCCTGTTTAACAAGGTACTCAAAAACCAGCTTAAGTTCATACTGTACCACACCCTCTAGCAAATCATGCATTATATCAACAGCATAGTTATCAGTGTTATGGAAATACTCTAATGAATTGAGCACACATGACTTTTTAACACCATATAATGAACGCAGTTCAGGATTTTCATTTAGTGCCCTACAATGTTCAGTATGACCTTCTTTGGAACGGAAAATTAACCCAGGATGATTCTCAGTAAATACAGATTGCACTTCTTCCTTACTCATTAAACAAAACCTACAGAAATGTGCTATTTAAAGCCAGATTATCTCCTGTTACTTGAGCCAAACAATGGTTGTTCAAAACAAGGAAGCTGTATTCCTTCGGTTTCTAAGATTTTCAGGTCATCAATAAGAGGCTTTAGTATCACATCAAAACCATATGTCTTCAGATCTTCAGTGTAGAATAGAGCTGCAAGATGTATTAGATACTGATTAGTATCAACCTCTTGATCCATGCTGTGACTATGCACCTTGTTGTGGTGCTTTCGGAAGCCACTTGTAGTACAACATGATAATGGACAACCTAGCTCTCCACATTTTAAACGTAACGTTTTGCCAGGATATAGACCATGTTGAAATTTTAGATGTTGACAAAGAACCAAACAATTTTTGTGGTGCGCTTTACATACAAAACATGTGAACATCTTGAAGGCTGTTTATAAATGCAGTCCTCTCGCTGCAGCAGTCGTGCTCTAAGTTCTTTAACACGTGGGCTCTCCTTTGCTCTTCCGATATCGATGTTGTAAATTGTGGTTTCGATAAATGTGTAGAAATTACAAAGAGCTTCGTCTTATGAAAGACTGAAGACGTAGTGAGTTTTGAACAGTTCATCAAAAGCTGCCACTGATGTATGTGCCTTGCATGGTATCGGTTTTCGGTCGATAACAAGGTAGAACCGTTGGATATCATTCCTTTGCTCACCGATGCAGAGGAGGAATGGTTGTTTTGTGTCAGCAGTCTCAAGGAAGGTAGTCACACTCGCTCCTTCCTGTAGGTCAGAAAAGGGACAAAGTAAATATGAAAATTAAACTCTTTGCATGGTATTTTATCACCAAGCGTTTCATCACAGCTTATTTACAGATGGAATGAACAAAATGAGATGATGTATGTCTCAGAATTCCAAAGTAATCTGCATCTCAAAACGCACATCTGAGGTTTAAAAATGAACTTTTGCATACTTTAAGATATCTCACAAGATGGCTGGCTGCTTGAGCTGGACTGATCTTGGCTGTTTTTTTCTGGCCTCTTGAGGTCGGAGGGAGCAGATGCAGCAGCAAAAGGATTAACGACATATCACTGTCCCATCCTAAAGACATCACAAAATAATTAAATTAGACACTAATGAACACTAATGAAATATTTTGGAAATACAAAACCGTCTTTACTGACCGTGGTTGTCCTCATCATGGAGAAATCCTGGTCGATCTAAAAACAAGGAGACAATATTTTGATATACAGATTTAAGTATAGATGACAAAGGGAAATGGTGGGGTCAAATACTGAAACTACTACAAAAGCTAAAGATTTTCTTACCAATCCAGGCACATCAAGGAAATGAAGGAACACATCCAGGACTGATGATGATGCATCCTCATCATGGACCATCTTCTGTCGATACTCGAAAGTCACTCTCATTTTGTCTCTGACCACAGATTCATCAGTTGAATGTCTGATTGTAGATATCGCCTCCCTGCACTCCTCACCAAATAGCTGTTCACAGGCCAACAAAGATTCTCGTCTGGTTTTTGGACCATCCTGAATAACTGTCTTGGAATGACCCCGGGAGCCAGCAGAGGTGTTGCGTTGAACCGTCTTGATCCTCCATGCAATGTAGCCAGTGTTACCCTCAGGATCATAGTAGTGTTCTTGTTTAAGACAACAAAACCAAGGCACACATATTCATATAAATTACTCAACACAATAAGTTTAGACACTGACAATATAAAACTTTACAAAAACTAGTGGGAAATACAAGGCTGAGAAACCTATATACTCATCTGAAACAGGATTTAAATACAAACAAGGAAACTAAAAAGGGAAGAAAGTATAGAAAATACAATGGTTTGGGTTTTCACATAGAAAACAAGAACTTACATACAGTCATGAGAAAACATTAGGACACCCTATGAAAACCTTTGTCTTCTTCAACATATTCAAACATATGGACATTTGATATTCATTTGAACAATATTGAAAAATTGAGGTAATATAACTAAACAAATACAACTGAAACAAATTATTTAAAAAATGATTGGTAAAATGTAATTAATAGAAATGCAATCTTCTTGTGAGGAAAAAGTTAGGACACCCCCACATTTAGTTCCACTTAAAATGCCTAAAATTATAATAAAGAGCACCACATCAGGTGCAAATGATTAGAACATCGTTACAGAGGATTTTGGAGGAGCCTGTCCTATTTAAGCCTCAGATATTTAGTTTGGTTTGCTCTTGATTGTTGAAGTGAGTTGCATCACCATGGCGAGATCAAAAGAGCTCTCTGAGGCCTTCAGAAGAAAAATTGTAGATGCATATGAGTCTGGGAAGGGATATAAAAAGATCTCCAAACTATTCGAAATTGGCCATTCCACTGTCCGGAAAATAATTTACAAGTGGAGAACATTTAAAACCACCACCAACATGGCCAGGTCAGGCCGCCCAAGCAAGTTCAGCAGAAGAGCTGACCGAAAGATGCTTAAAGAAGTCTCCAACAATCCCAGAATGTCATCACGAAACCTACAGGTATCTCTTGCCACAATTGATGTCAAAGTACATGCATCCACCATAAGAAAGAGACTGAACAAGTTTGCATTACATGGGAGGTGTGCAAGGAGGAAACCCCTGCTGTCAAAAAAAAACATCAGGGCAAGACTAAAGTTTGCCAGAGAACACCTAGAGAAAGACCAGAACTTCTGGAACAATGTGCTTTGGACAGATGAATCCAAAGTTGAACTATTTGGGCACAGTAAGAGTAGACATGTTTGGCGCAAAACCAAGACAGCATTTGAGAACAAGAACCTCATACCAACTGTGAAGCATGGGGGTGGAAATGTCATGGTTTGGGGCTGCTTTTCTGCAGCAGGGCCTGGTCAGCTCACCATCATAGAATCCACTATGAATTTTGTATTGTATCAGAGGGTGCTTGAGGAAAATGTGAGACCATCTGTTCGAAAGTTGAAGCTGAAGCAGATGTGGACCATGCAACATGACAATGACCCAAAACATTTCAGTAAATCTACCAAGGAATGGCTCAAGAAAAATAAATTGAGAGTTCTGGAATGGTCAAGTCAAAGCCCGGATCTTAATCTTATTGAGATGCTGTGGATTGATTTGAAACTGGCTGTGCATGCAAGACACCCCTCGAACATCACACAGCTGAAAGAATTCTGCAAGGAGGAGTGGGAAAAACTTTCTCCCAATTGATGTCAGAGACCTGTAGACAGTTATAAGAAACGTCTAATTGAGGTTATTTCAGCCAAGGGGGGCAATACTAGCTATTAGGGCATAGGGTGTCCTAACTTTTTCCTCAGTAGGAATTGGCATTATTGTTAATTTTTCGTTAAATAAATGATTACAAAGTTACATTTTCATAGTTTTTTGTTCAATTACATCCCCTTTATCTATAGACATTGTTAGAAAGAAGATAACATATTGATATGTCCATATTTTTAAGAGAATAACTTAATATTTTGGGGGGTGTCCTAACTTTTTCTCATGACTGTATCCTTGTTTGGAGAATCGATCTTGGAGGTACGGAAAAAGTGTCACAATTCCCAGTGCATAATTGGTTCTCACACTTGACGGTGGAATCCTCCTTTCAAAACAAATCATAGTTTATGGTTGAGGATTTGAGTGTACCCATGTACCTTGTAAGTGTGTATGTTTTGCAAGGGAGAGAAGATGGAGATACATTCTTACCTATGTAACTCCATCATATCTGCAACCAGGATGTTCACCATCTGTTTACGTGTTGCATCTGGTAGTGTTGTCGTCTTGTCATACTCCTTAAAGATTTCTCACCCTTCTGATTGGCCCTCAGAACATTTTCAACTTTCTGACAAAACATGTTACAATGGAGGCTTGTAAGGAAGCTTTGCTTATGGAAATTTAAAAGAGGATTTTTGTGATTTTTTTCCCCCAAAAAAACAATTCACTTTTCTATGGCATTCCTTTATACAGAATACCCAATATTCTTCTGCAGATATATATTTAAAGATATTATCAATAATAAAAATGACTTAATTGAGGATTTTAAATTTTTTTCAAAGCTTACCTGTTTTGCTTCATATTGATCCATTAACCCTGATGGGTTTCTCCTCTTTCTTGTGGACTCAAGGACAATTGTAGAATCAGATGAATGGGATGAAGCTGGGGATAGTGGAGTCTCCGCCACTACCAAGGATGAATGGGATGAAGCGACCAAGGATGAATGGGATGAAGCTGGGGACAGTGCAGTCACGACAGATGAGAATTTTCGACCAGCTGAACATCCAGATCTACACATTTTAGTCTGTCCATCTATGGATAATATGTGTGCCAAAGATAATGATCAATAGAATATCAAATGATAACTGTTTGAGGCCTCCAAAATGATAATGACAATATTTGACAAAACACTATGTGCCTCTCAGGGTTCACACAGCCTGTGATACCTCATCAAAACCCCTGCCTTTTCAAGGACTTTCCTTACCTACTGGGAAAGGGACCATGAAGGTCAAGACACCTGCTTTTTCAAGTACTTTCCTTACCTACTGGGAAAGGGACCATGAAGGTCAAGACACCTGCCTTTTCAAGGACTTTCCTTACCTACTGGGAAAGGGACCATGAAGGTCAAGACACCTGACTACAAGCTCATCGAAGACATCTCCACCCACCTCTGTTCCTGACACATCAGTCAAGCTTAGCTTGCCCCCACTGAAACTCTCTTCCAGACTAAACTTCTCTGTTACTAGGAGAATCAAAAGTACAGTACATTGCATTAATACAATATTAATCTATTTGCTGATAGAACAGTTTGTGTAATACCTATGGGACACTAGCACCTGCAAACTAATCACTGTATTTACAGAATATTTAAGATTGTATGTTCAACTACAGTGATAACATTAAATGCAAAACTATTTCCATAAATAAACTACAAACTTTCTTGAAGGAACTTCTTGAATATTGAAAGACTTGATCAGTCTGTGGAACTCTAATGTATTCCTGCACTCCTCGGATCTCCACTTTAACCAGCATTTCCTGTAAAAGGATATAATTAAATAACTATTTGTTAATCAAGCCAGGCCAACACAGTCCAAATAGGAGCCAGAATCATAATGCCTCTGTAAAACATGACAGTGCTTATCAATGTGAAGAGAGTGAAACAAGGTGAGGTTTACCGCCTGCTGTGAATAAAAAAATAAAAACGTAAGTGTCAAGATTAAGAATATGCCGCACTATCACAGTGCAGTGATACTGAGGTAGTTTTTATATGAAGAACTTATATAATTTATGTAAAGTCATCCTTTCTACAAACCTTAAAATCCTTTTGAATTTGCACAGTAGCCTATTATTGAAAACTACAATTGATTTGTGACCAACAAGCTATCGATTTACAGGAGAATCATGAAACAATGAGGATTTTCACCATGCATGTGCCTGTTGCTTTTCACTCATTTTGAGGAGAAAACATCTCCTAGCTGCTCCACTAACTATTCCAAGTAAAAAGTTGAAAAGTTTTCTGTGGGTCTGATACCCACAATTGAAGTTACAGATATGCACAGTCCTCATATCAGGATTTTGCAATACCAACTCACACGCAGCTAACACGTGGAGGCATGTTCTCACCTAGCCAATTTGCTAATGTGAGCAGTTAGCTAACACAAAAGATAGCGAACATGATGTAACTTAACCTACACTGCCAAACGTTAGAAACTCAAGGAGAATTACCATAAGCTTACAGTAACACTTAATAATCAGAAAAGGTATATAAGTAGAAGAAACAAACGCTAGGTAGCTGGCTAACATAGTCCTGGCTAAACTTGAGTAAAAACTGCAGTCTAAACATCATACCAAGGTCTAAATACGTATTTGCATTACAATATCACTCATGGTCATCTATTTAAATGTATATTGTAAGTCGCTTTGGACAAAGGCGTCTGCTAAAAACCAGCCTAACAATGAAGACTTTTGTGTACTGTACTTGACTTGTTTCCTCATACCGTGAGCTACACATTTGAACAAAAATAGCCTCAACAACAACAACAGCAATAAAAACAACCTAAAAAATAAGCGCTGTCATATTTCTGTAAGATTCTTACCTTTTGGTAACGGAAATCAGCTTCTGTGTATTTGCGTTACTATCGAGGTTAAGGTTCCGTCTCGTGAGAGGAATCTGCTTCTTTCTCTGTGTTGTGTGTAATGAACTGGACTATGACCAGGAACTGGTCATGTGAATCATCTTGCTGACTTCCTCCCTCTGCTGGCTGTGTGTGTGTGTGTGAGGGTGTGTATGTGTGTGTGGGTGTGTATGTGTATGTGTATATATGTGTGGGTGTGTGTGTGTGTGTGTGTGTTACGTCCCCACATTTGTGTGCGTGTGGTGTCGTTTGTCTGTTTGTTTTTCCCTCTGTCTCTCTCCCAGGTATTGGTTCATCCCCCTGTCAATCATCGTTTCGTCCGTCACTCCCCCTGTTGCCCTTCGACCAACGGGTTCACCTGGCGGCCTCCATCAACGTATCAGACCATCGTCCGTCTCTGTTTAAAAGTCCCGCGCACTCTTCAGGAAGAAAGAGGGGTGTGGTAGCATCGTAGCGGTTTTTCATCTGTCAATTGTAATCCTCATATCCGACTGTTCTGTTAGTGTCTGTCCTACCATTGTGTTCGCTGCCACACCTGTAGTTAGCCCCAAGGGAGGGCGAGTTAGGCAGGTAAGACGCCCAATCACGCAGGTTGGTCTTGTTATATACATTAGGTTAGCTTCCCCAGGCGGGCGACACCTCTTGTATATTGGGTCTAGGGTAGGCGGGCAAGATTTAGTTAGTTACTTAGCCGATGTTTTCGTAGTTAGAACAGATAGGACTAAAAATTAGCTTTGGGGTTATTTTTGTTTTCATTTATTTGGCGCCGTCCGGCGTCCTCCCCTTAGTTCCCTCTCTATGTTTCCCCCGTGTTGTCTGGTTGTTTGTTGTATATATTTTTAATAAATCTGGCTCTTTTTCATTTTATATTCAGTAGTTGTGTGTGTTGCACTACCACCGCACCAGCGGGTCTCAGCCGCATACACAGATAAAGTATGTTATGTTTCTCCCCCCTTTTATATCCCTAGAAGTAGTATCTGGGGGGGGGTTCGTAACAGTGTGTGTGTGTGTGTGTGTGTGTGTGTGTGTGTGTATGTATGTGTATGTGTGTGTGTGTGTGTGTGTGTGTGTGTGTGTGTGTATGTGTATGTGTATGTATGTGTGTGTGTGTGTATGTGTATGTGTGTGTGTGTGTGTGTGTGTGTGTGTGTGTGTGTGTGTGTGTGTGTGTGTGTGTGTGTGTGTGTGTGTGTATGTATGTGTGGGTGTGTGTGTGTGTGTATGTGTGGGTAACTCAGTTGTGGGGGACAACATGTTTAACTAAGGTTGTGGGTTTGATTCCCGCTGGGACCATATATACTGAAATGTACGCACTCACTGCAATATAAGTCGCTTTGGATAAAAGCGTCAGTTAAATGGCAGATATATATATATCACAGTATTCCAATAATATTATGTGCTGTGCGTATTATTATCAAGTACCATCAATGTTATTTATTTATTTATGTTTAGCACATTTTTCCTCTTTCAAGCCATTTTACACCAACGGGGGGAAAACCTGGGGAGTGACACTCTCAGCCGCGAGCCTGTTTTTCTTTGTATTATCTGACCACCGGTTTGGGGACCAGTCTAGTAACGGGAGGGGCCGAGCTGTAGGAGACGCTCTCTCAGCTGGTCCTGGAGAGTAATAATACAAATCACCTCTCACTTTCACCTCCTCCGTGAGGTGAAGGAGGTCTCCTTGTAACTCGATGAGCCGAAGATGCCCAGCTCTACGACAGAGCACAGACGATACGTCAACAATCAGGATTTCCATGAAAGGAACACCATAAGTAAAACAAGTTAATCTTTATTTAAATGTTTAACGCGAAAAAAAACACAAAAGTGTTTCAGGGTTTTTTTGATGATCATGACACCTTGTCTCCCGGCAGTTCAGGCCCTGTACATGACCCCGGACCAACCCTCCGACTAACAGGTATGGACCTCAGCCTGCAGGGTCTTACCCTGTACAGGACCCCGGACCAACCCTCTGTCTAACAGGTATGGACCTCAGCCTGCAGGGTCTTACCCTGTACAGGACCCCGGACCAACCCTCTGTCTAACAGGTATGGACCTCAGCCTGCAGGGTCTTACCCTGTACAGGACCCCGGACCAACCCTCTGTCTAACAGGTATGGACCTCAGCCTGCAGGGTCTTACCCTGTGCAGGACCCCGGACCAACCCTCTGTCTAACAGGTATGGACCTCAGCCTGCAGGGTCTTACCCTGTACAGGACCCCGGACCAACCCTCTGTCTAACAGGTATGGACCTCAGCCTGCAGGGTCTTACCCTGTGCAGGACCCCGGACCAACCCTCTGTCTAACAGGTATGGACCTCAGCCTGCAGGGTCTTACCCCGTACAGGACCCCGGACCAACCCTCTGTCTAACAGGTATGGACCTCAGCCTGTAGGGTCTTACCCTGTACAGGACCCCGGACCAACCTTCTGTCTAACAGGTATGGACCTCAGCCTGCAGGGTCTTACCCTGTAAGCTACTTCCTAACAGGTCCGGTGTAGGTTGGTGTCGATTAGACTCACTCCGCTGTTAACAGTCTATGTCCCATAGTTCCTCCATTGACTTCCTTTACCCACTTCAGTTGAACTGAAAACTCCCCCGAAAACCGTACACAGAAGTGGGTAACCTCTATGGTTAACGACTGCTCTAATCTTATATGAGTGCAAGTTGGTGTGGTTGCGGAAAGGTGTTTATCGGTAAGTACAATTTACCCAAAGGAGGTAATGATGGGCTAGATATAACCATTCAGATCCTATGATGAAATATGCACAGTAATCTATAACCTTTTATGTCACCAGGAGGAGGTAAAAATACTTTTGATGAATGGAATAGTTCAATAAAAAAATAATTTTTTTTTTAAATTGAGTTTAGAAAACTGTTACTTTAAATGCAGGTTAGATTGTTTAATAATGGCTTAAAGCATTACAGCATAGCTAAGTTATCATAAAAATGGGTTACAGACAGAGTATTAAAATATAAAAATGATGAAAATATGAAGATGATAAAAATTAGAAAAGAATAAAATCTCTACCTCTATCCCTCCTCTGCCTAATCTACTTGTCTGTGAAATTTAGAGAAGTCCCAGTTCCTCTCCGTCGAGTGAAGCCGGTTCCTCTTTCCGCCACGGCTGTGGTAAAGAGACGGTGTTATGCTCCCCTGGCCGAGGGACTCTGATTCCCGCAGAGTGTCTCAGCTTTGCCCCCTGAAACTGCTCTACGGGTCTCAGCTTTGCCCCCTGAAACTGCTCTACCGGTCTCAGCTTTTCCTCTAAGTCCGTTCTTCCTCAAAGAAAGGTCCGCCAGGTCCTCTGTTGCAATGCAGTGGCGAGTCCGTTAGTCAGGATTTGATCAGAGTGTGAACTCCGGCCACGGAGAACTTCTCGGGCACTAGACTATGAGAGCTCCAGTTCCACCCCGGGGTGAGGTATCCAACACGCTCCGTCCTGCTCCGGTTCTTCAGGTTTTAACGCTCCTCAGCGGGGAATGACCGCTGCGCTGCTCCGGGGAGCTCTTTTTATACTCTGCTTTTGATCCAAAACTCCTCCCATATGACATAATCTCTGTTTACTAACAGACCCAAGATTCCTCACACGTGACATCTTCTTTGTCTACAAACAGAGCGGTGTTTAACCCTTTGAGCGATTAGCTAGACCCGTGGCTAAGCTAAGCTAGTAGCTAAGTAGCTTCCTTCTAAGGTAAATAAGGAAGTGCTTTTGGGGAAGTCCTTTTCAGGAACTTTCTCTGTCCCTCAACTCTCAGTGTTACAAAACCTCATCGACATCAATACAATACATCCAAACAGTAATACAGTATAGCGATCAAATATCATAGATCAAAACCAGTAAATCACTCTATACTTCACATTGTTACACTTAATCATTCTTATCATTTTCATACTTGATTATGGACACAGTAGTACTTTTTGTTGTGGATTCCCACCACCTGACCTACTTCACCCCGTAGGCCCTATATAATATCCCCTTTTATGCAATAATAAAACTCTGTATCATCAAAATAAACTTCAGTAATATAGTATCATACATCAGTAATCATCCCTGAGTAAGATTACACAATCAAACATTGGTATTCTTATATTCTTAGTACTTTCATTGGTAGCATGCCGTCATCACAATGAGGCCTAAGCAGACATGTTGACACGGGGTCATACACTCACACTCTAGTTCCTCTTAAGCAGTTATGCAGTTTACATCTATTTTAATCAACTTATCATTCATAAGCAGTTATGCAGTTACACATATTTGAATCAACTTATCATTCATAAGCAGTTATGCAGTTGCACCTATTTGAGGGATAGATGGAAGATAAAATGTGTTTCAGGAACATCCTCAGCCACGGTGTCCCTCGTCAGGTCGGGCCCCCGGCTGCTAAGCTTTTTCTCTTTCTCTTGCCGTGTCATGGTGATTCACCAAGGTTGCTCTCAAACCTCGGGCCGATCCTGCCGTGCTTAACTGGGGAACGTTGGGAATGGTTTTAAGGCCGGGGAAAGGACGTAATAGACTCGCCCTCGGTGACACAACTCAAACACCCAATTTAACCAACTCTTACACACACACACACACACACACACACACAGGAGAAGGAACAACATGTACGTTGGATAGACAGACAGGTGAAGGGATCTATGGAAAGTGAATTACAGAACATGTCCATGTTGTACTGACAGAAGGAGAGCTGTCTTCACATCCACTCCCTGCTACCTTACACACAGCAACGTAATCCAGCATCACAACTCAAACACCCAATCTAACCAACTCTTATATACATACAGACACTCTCTCCTGTGTTATTCTCAGAGTTCATCATCAGTCTGATTTGATCATCTAATCATTCATCTAGATTGTTTCACTATCAGTTGCATTTCCATCAAAAACAAACAAACATATATAAACAAATATATACATATTTTCTGTACCTGTAGTCTATTTCACTATCAGATGCATTTTTTAATAATAATATATATATATATATATATATATATACAGTAAGAAAAAATATAACTACACACAACACACAACACCCTACACACTGGGAGAGAGAACATCTGTACATCCAACATCTCAGTGAAAACACACCACTATCCAACTGCATCATGTTCTGATCCGTTATCTTTGAGCCTTTGGTGTTCAGTGTGATCTCCCTGAGACTAGTTTACACAGGGTCACTGAAGAGCCATAGTCCAAAACCCAAAACCCTGGGTAGAGGGGCTCAGTGAATGTGGAGTGGAATGTGTGCAGGAGGGTCCGTGTGTCAGAGGAGACGCTGTAGAAGGACAGAGTCCCGGCCGGCCAGTCCAGATACACTCCTACTCTGTGGGAGCCAGAGGAGGAGACAGGTATGACAGTGTTCTTCTTATTGTGACAGGCGGAGTAACTGTTATCAGAGCACCTCAGACTCCAGGACTTGTCATTGTATCCCAACACACAGTCTTTACCCCCTCCTCTCCTGCTGATTCCTTTATATGTCACTCCTATAACAGCCCCTCCCCCACTCCTCTCTACCTCCCAGTAACAGCGCCCAGTCAGACCCTCTCTACACAGGACCTGTGCCCAGTAGTCAAATCTCTCTGGGTGATCAGGATACGGCTGCTTCTCTCTCCCCCCTGTCACCTTTCTGTTCTCCTCAGACAGAGAGAGGAGTCTGTGTGCTGTGTTTGGGTCCAGGGTGAGCTCACAGGCATCTGATTGAGAGGGCAAAAATAATCATCAAATCAATACAATTGAATAAATTACAATGTTCACAATGTGATCTTGTTATGGCAACATTCTTTTTTTCACAAAATATTACTTATTAATTTAAAATGTTTTACAAGGGATACAACAAATTCACATTTACTAATGTTTTAGATTTACATATGAATACAATACTGGTGCTCTGTTTGAACTCTGCTGTACCCTGGTTCTTGAGTAAAATCACAGTCCTATTCTCTACAGCGATGGTGACTTACATTTGATCAGCCCAGGTTTGAGCCTGCACTCTCCAACATGGTCCACACTATATCAAACACAGAAGAACACACAGAGGTTGAATGACACACTCACAATCAAGAGGAAAATAGATACAGTGCATTAATCTCATTGATATGTCCAGCCACATATTCAGCCTTTACCTGAGTGTCTGTAGTTTACAGAGCGGATCTTTCTGTACAGCAGAGAGCAGCGCCAGTCCTGAGTCTCCTGGGTGATTGTAGCTGAGGTCCAGCTCTCTCAGGTGGGAGGGATTAGACCTCAGAGCTGAAGCCAGAGAAACACAGCCTTCCTCTGGGACTCCACAGCCTGACAACCTGGGGAAATAGTGTCACTCCATCTGATATCAAGAATCTGATTATTCCTCTCTAATGTACATGTGCAGCTTTAAATCCTCTTCATTTGCCAGTTGAAAGACCACATGTGAATGAGGAATACAAATAAATACATGCAGACAAACGATCACAGAGCGTGCAGACAGAGCAGCCCCCCCTCCCACCTCACACACACACACACACACACACACACACACACCACACACACACACACACACACACACACAGACACACACATGCACACACTATAGTAATTGATTGGAAGATAATGTACATTGTCTGTCTCAATTATTGACCCTTTCAGTGCAAGTATCATTGATTCCATAGAATGATAATGTAACATACACTTAGGAATTATGTGTCTGACAACAACAATAGTCTCAGACCTCACCTCAGTGTCTGTAGTTGACAGTGTGGACTCCCCAGTCCAGCACAGAGCAGCTTCACCCCCCCGTCACCTAGATCATTATTACTGAGGTCCACCTCTCTCAGGTGGCAGGAGTCTGAGCTGAGAGCTGAGGCCAACGCTCCACAGCATCTCTCTGTGAGGTGACATCCATTCAGCCTGAATGAGGAATACAAATAAATACATGCAGCCAAACAATCACTGTGGTGCGTTATGATAAGAATTCATGATTCAAGCCAATCGCAGGCAGGTTTGTAGTCATTGTTTTTCTAAGTGTGGTAGATTTGCTAGTTATTGGGTTAGTGAATTATTGTGCAGCCCCATCAGATGATCTAAGGCCAGATAGTTCAGGAATTGAGGAGAGTAATGGTATTCAGAGAGTGCCCCCCCCCCCCCCCCACACACACACACACACACACTGAAATGCTGCCTTTAATGATAAATAGAGCTGAAGATGATGTGATTATAAGCTGTACAATAAATGATTGTTGCATTGTGTGCCTTATTCCCTTATTCCCATGCTCCCTCCTTGATAGTGTGAGGGGAGACAGATTTCTCATATGTCATTTATGATATTCTTATAATCAATATAGCAAAACAACTATCTATTTTAATCAGTATGACCATGTCATGATGATTATATTTTTTCAGTCATACACTGTTTATTGATTCCTTTATGATCAGTATTGTACTCGTTTATGATTTTATGTAGTAACGGTACGAATCAAGACAGCCAGTCAAGTTGACACCAGTTATATCTGTCCCCTGGGTTATATCTGTTGGTGGGGATGTGCTGAGTCAGCTGCAAGGCCATCCTGACCTAAAGGTCGGCCTCTTGTTATTGAACTGTGCATGCGTTGCTGTCCCAATGAAATGGTTACTCAAAAACACCTCATCTGAGATAGGTAAGATGGTATCCTTCATCTCTTTTTTTAAAATTATGAAAAACGCTCATATTATGGACCTTATATTGATTTATTTATTATTTTGGAGGGGACTGTAGTCCTTGGTTAAGGGTGCATGCACGGGATGATGGTCTGGGAGCTCACAAAAGAAAAAGGTGGAATACAAATAAAGTGGTAGGCCAAGTGTTGTCACAGCCAAGAGTTTATTGATTGATTGAATTGATTGAGGGATAATGTAAATGTTCTGTCTCTGTCATTGAGCTTTGCAGAGCAAGTATCATGGATAATGTAACACACTTAGGAATGATGCGTCTGGCAACAAGAATAGTCTCAGACCTCACCTCAGTGTCTGTAGTTGACAGTGTGAACTCCCCAGTCCAGCAGAGAGCAGCTTCTCCCCCCCGTCACCTAGATCATTTTGACTGAGGTTCAGCTCTCTCAGGTGGCAGGAGTCTGAGCTGAGAGCTGAGGCCAACGCTTCACAGCATCTCTCTGTGAGGTGACATCCATTCAGCCTGAATGAGGAATACAAATAAATATATGAAGCCAAACCATCACTGTGGTGCATTATGATAAGAAATATTGAGTGAGAACTATCGTTGCTCTCAACAGGGGAGCAATTAACTATGGATACATTTGTAGTCACTGTATTTCTACGTCTGGTATAATGTATTTGCTAGCTATTGGGTTAGTGCAGTATTGTGTAGTCCCATGAGCTGATCTAAGGCCAGGTGGGTCAGGATTTGAGGAGGGCAAACATATTCAAAGAGTGAAGACAGAGCAGCCCCCCTCCCACCACACACACACACACACACAAACACACACACACACACACACACACACACACACACTATATAGTAATTGATTGGAACATAATGTACATTGTCTGTCTCAATCATTGAGCCTTTCTGTGCAAGTATCATTGATTCCATCGAATTAAAATGTAACCGACACTTAGGAATGATGTGTCTGACAACAAGAATAGTCTGGGACCTCACCTCAGTGTCTGTAGGTAGTTGACAGTGTAGACTCCCCAGTCCAGCAGAGAGCAGCTTCACCCTCCAGTCACCTAGATCATTATTACTGAGGTCCAGTTCTCTCAGGTGGCAGGAGTCTGAGCTGAGAGCTGAGGCCAACGCTTCACAGCATCTCTCTGTGAGGTGACATCCATTCAACCTGAATGAGGAATACAAATAAATACATGTAGCCAAACGATCACTGTGGTGCAAGAATTCATGAGTGAGAGTTATAATTGCTCTCAACAGGGGAGCAAACAACCATGGATACATTTGTAGTCACTGGATTTCTCCTTCTGATATAATGTATTTGGTAGCTATTGGGGTAGTGCAGTATTGTGTGAGCTGATCTAAGGCCAGGTGGGTCAGGATTTGACGAGGGCAAACATATTCACAGGGTGCAGACAGAGCAGCCACCCCGCCACAACACGCACGCACGCACGCACGCACATTATATAGTAATTGATTGGAAGATAATGTGCATTGTCTGTCTCAATTATTGAGCCTTTCTGTGCAATTATCATTGATTCCATAGAATGATAATGTAGCACACTTAGCAATGATGTGTCTGACAACAAGAATAGTCTCAGACCTCACCTCAGTGTCTGTAGTTGACAGTGTGGACTCCCCAGTCCAGCAGAGAGCAGCTTTACCCACCCGTCACCTAGATCATTATTACTGAGGTCCAGCTCTCTCAGGTGGCAGGAGTCTGAGCTGAGAGCTGAGGCCAACGCTTCACAGCATCTCTCTGTGAGGTCACATCCATTCAGCCTGAATGAGGAATAAATACAAGCATTAAGTCATTTTGACTCAGAGAAAAATGTACATATGTGATGTGTTCTATCATTTCCAGTTGCATGTCGCCGCACCTAATTACCATATAATTACATTTTCGTCCAAAACCCTTACATGGGCTGTTTTGGGATTTTAACATATTTCACTAGAACAACATGTTTTCTAATCATTTCACTTCGTTTTAAAGGTGAAATCATCATGTATCCATACTTTTCATGCCTTAAATGATGGATAGAGCGTTCAGTTCTAGATGAGTGGCAAGCTTCTTAAAACAGCAGTGTAAACTCACTGGCAAACAACTCACTCACTCCACTTTCACTAAAATAAAGCTGACAAACTCATTAGCTGAACTGTGAACACAGCCTGCCATGTTATTATATATGCTACCTATGTTATTTGCTTAATGTCTGACCAAAAGTCTTCATTTGAGCCGCGGTGTGAGTATCCCTGGTACCGTGAGTGGAATGCAGTTTATAACCCAAGTATCAATACGGTGTTTTGTCCATCTACTTACAGTGCCGTCTTAGAGGCTGTGACCACTTGCAGCAGCCTCAGAAGACCCTCTTCTGATCTGGAGTACTTCTTCAGGTCAAACACATCCAGCTCTTCTTCTGAAGTCAGCAACACAAAGACCAGAGCTGACCACTGTGCAGGTGAGAGTTGGGTTTCTGAGAGACGTCCTGAGCTCAGGTAGCTTTGGATCTCCTCCACTAGAGAATGGTCATTCAGCTCATTCAGACAGTGGAACAGATTGATGCACCTTTCTGGAGAGGGATTCTTTCTGATCTTCTTCTTGATATACTTGACTGTTTCCTCATTGGTCTGTGAGCTGCTTCCTGTCTGTGTCAGAAGGCCTCGTTGGAGATTGGACTGATTGGACTCCAGTGAGAGGCCCAGGAGGAAGCGCAGGAAGAGGTCAAGGTGACCATTCTCACTCTGTAAGGCCTTGTCCACTGCACACTTGTGCAAGTCAACCAGAGGTTTGCGTCTGAGTGATGACCAAAACTTCCAGTGTGAGGATTTGTCCAGTGGATTCTCATTGCTGTTGCTGAATGTGAGGAACACATATAAAGCAGCAAGAAACTCCTGGATGCTCAGATGCACAAAGGTGAACACCGGCCTCCGACTGGTCCTCCCCTCCATCTTAAAGATCTGAGTGCATAAACCTGAGTACACTGACGCCTCTCTGACATCAATGCCACTCTCTCTCAAGTCTTCCTCATAGAAGATCAGATGTCCCTTCTGCAGCTGACGGAATGCCAACTGTCCAAGCTGAAGAATGACTTTAACTTTGGAAGTCTTCGCTTCATTCATTTTCTCAATCTGAGATTCCAGGAAGTGTGTGTACATCTCAGTCAGAGTCTTGGGTATCTCTCCTCTCCCTGCTCCACCCAAAAGTCTCATTAGAACACTGGCTATGAGCCAACAGAACATTGGTATGTGGCACATGATGTGGAGGCTCCTTGATGACTTCACATGGACGATGATTCTTTTGGCCAGGTTCTCATCACTGATTCTTTTCCTGAAGTAGTCCTCCTTCTGTTTTTCATCAAACCCCCGTATCTCTGTCCATTGGTCAATGTACTGACGAATCTGCTTGGCTGCAGCAGGTCGGGAGGTTATCCAGATGAGGGCAGAGGGGAGGAGCTCTCCTGCGATGAGGTTTGTGATCAGGACATCAATGGAGGCCGGCTTTGTCTCGTCTCTCAGAACTTTTTGGAAGTTCAGAGGCAGTCGACTCTCATCCAGGCCATCAAAGATGAACAGAATATTATATTCCTTTCCCAGAGTCTTGATTGGTTTCATTTCAGGGAAGGATGCATGAAGCATTTCAATCAGACTGCGGTCTTCTTCTTCTTTGTCAGGATTCATTTGGCGAAAAGGAAGTAGAAACAAGAAATCAATGTGCTTGTTCTCATTTCCTTCTGCCCAGTCCAGAACAGTCTTCTGCACACAGAACGTCTTTCCCACTCCAGCGATGCCAAGCGTCAGCACTTTTTTTTTTTGGTCAGGCCGGGGTTTGAATATGTCGCTGGTCTTGATGGTCTTTTCTGTGGCTGGGGTTATGGATTGAATATGTGTGACTTCATGCTCAGTACTGACCCCTCCCCAGGCCCCCTCGATCATGTGCAGATCGGTGTAGATGTTGTTTAGATCGATGCGATTACCTTCCGTTGACGTCCCCTCATGTATCTTATTAACCCTCTCCTTGTAAGAGGATTGCAGGTCGTCTCGAACTGCAACACAGAGTTCATTCTTCAATATTGTCAATATTGTGATTTTTATCAATATAATTGTGATTACTATCATTGAAATCTAATTCATCATTACCTCTTTTACTAGACCTCAGATGCAGGTTAGAATGTGAATGTGTGTGTGTGTGTGTGTTGATATTGTTATTAATCAGAATGAGTTGCTTTTGCATTCATTTATACAAGTTCAGTCTTTTAACTCTGACAACACAAAGGTGGAACTGACCTTCCCATTTCAGTTTGTCTCGACCTGACAGTTGCTCTGTATCTGGAAAAAACAACAATTCAGTTATTCTTCTATGATATTGTCATCATATCTCATTCTTGTTATACTGATCACTTTTATTATCACTAGTAATCAACCCAATCAACACTATATGATGAGAAGCCAGCTAGAACATGAAAACAGGCACAGCTCCAATGTGTTTGTGTGTGTGCAACCGACACAGATGACAACTTTTTGGGCTTTGAGAAGACATCCCAGGATACATCATCGAGGACTAAAGCATGAGACACAGAAGCAGCTACGACAACACTGGCCTTATGCATGTGGGATTATTTAAACTTTGGGAGTGAGTTTATCACTTTTTCAATTCAGTAACACTCACCCTATGAACTCACTCCACAGCGACCCCAGCCGTTGACATAAGCACAACTGCAGATCCGAGTCACGGCACCAATACAACAGGCGTCACGCTGCCACACACAGTATGGCTTCCTCGTACACAAGCTAACACCAGTCTCAAATCTGTGTCCTCTGTATTGCCAACACACTTTCCTGCCCACCGAAGCACCCAATGTTAACCAGCTACGCCACAGATAAGCTGAATGGCACAGATGGGTGTATTTCAACTTGAGGAGTGACTTTATCATCTCAACTCGGTTACATAGAAAGGCTTTTACACTGCTAGGCTTGAACACACTGTGGACCTGATTGCTAGTGCAGTTAGACAGGTGTTGCTATCAATAGTCACAATTCACAAGCATTCCCAAGTGATGGCAAGTTGGTTTAGTGACAATGGTGACAAGATTTTTACTAATGTGGTGAATACATGAAATATTGTTTTTGTGCAGAAGATGGTTTGTTTTCCATGATACATTTGATGTATTTTGCGTTCTTTGATGTGATGTTTTAACTTTACCCAAATAAAGTATTCAAATATGTGCATACGTTTGTGCGTGCGTGCATGTGTGGCTGTGTCTGTCAGTCTTTAACATGAATGGAACTCACCTGTGATATGTTCTCTCTTATTCTTATCATATTCTCTCTTTAATGTTTCAGCGAGCTGGTTCTGCTTCATCTTCCTCAGGATCTCCAGTGTGACATTCACAGCATCGTCATCACCGTAGGTGTCCACCAGCGTATCCACAGTGTCCAGCTTGTCAGCTCCATCCAGTTGGCTTGTTGGGATGTGAGGGAAGCCTTCTGGTATGTTCTTAGTCAGGTACCATATAAACTCCTTCAGGTCTGTCTTGACCAGCTCCTTCAAAGTATTCAGCAGCAGCTCAGAGACAGGAGCCATTGTGGATCACTGAGGATACATGAACAAATGAGCTGTAGGTGTGGAGATGGTTTGGTTTGACCACCACTGGCCAAGTGCTCCATGGCTGAATGTGTGGTTGCTCTAAGTTGTGTACAATGTTTACAGTCTTGGTTTATCACCTCTGTGCTGTCATCAACTGATTTTGGATCATTGAAAATAACACATGAGAGCAGGTGAGCTGTCATGCTGACTACCTACCAGCAGGTGAGCTGTCATTCTGACTACCTACCAGCAGGTGAGCTGTCATGCTGACTACCTACCAGCAGGTGAGCTGTCATGCTGACTACCTTCCAGCAGGTGAGCTGTCCTACTGACTACCTACCAGCAGGTGAGCTGTCATGCTGACTACCTACCAGCAGGTGAGCTGTCATGCTGACTACCTACCAGCAGGTGAGCTGTCATGCTGACTACCTACCAGCAGGTGAGCTGTCCTGCTGACTACCTACCAGCAGGTGAGCTGTCATGCTGACTACCTACCAGCAGGTGAGTTGTCATGCTGACTACCTACCAGCAGGTGAGCTGTCATTCTGACTACCTACCAGCAGGTGAGCTGTCATGCTGACTACCTACCAGCAGGTGAGTCGAACAGAGAAAACAAGGAACATGTTGAGCTACCTTCCATAATTTGTTATCTTTCTTTTGATTCATGACATTCTGTAAGAAGAACCAATGAATACCCTGATATCCAGTGTTACCCTGTTGAATGTTCTTATTCTGAACTATGCCTTTTTTCCAATTAAAAATATTTTAAAAAACAACAGAACCTCATCACAAGTGTAATTCTAAATCACCTCCACTACATTCACCCCCCTTTGAACTCCCACATGAAGGAGAGGTAAGGAGTGCACATTTCAGGATGAAGGGTAGAGAATCTGAAGCACACAGAGTATCTCTGACCCTGACCCAGAAGACTCCATCAGCCTCAACTATGAAGTTTCTCTGAATGTACAAAAGGAAATGGTGAGGGGGTGGGGGGTTTCCTGTTGCCACAGAGCTGTCAAAGAGAAGAAGACTTGAGTTTGGAGGTGTGGTTTGATGCCACAGCCAACGCCCAAAATGGGTGAATTAGGACGTAACAATTCACTGATTCACAATTCACCAAGCATGCTCTGTTCTCAAGAAGTGCTCTGTTCTCTTTGTTTTGAACATGTTGGTGCTAGGATGTATGTATATGACTACTACTAAGACACATAGACCAGGTTTTCTGTTCAGTTCCTCTTTCTAACCAGCAATGAATGGCACAGTTTGAGTTGACTGTCGATACTAATGCAATGCAGTAAAAGGAATAATATGGATCAAATAAATTATTAAGAAAGTCAAAATTACCCAAAAACTAAAACCACCATATGTAAAATCAAGGCATGTATCAAATCAGCATAACGGTCACAAAAGGTCAGAATAAAATTAGAAACATACCCGATCTGAATCCATCACACAGTATTGAGTATCTCTGCTCTGACCCTGACCTAGTAAATTCAACTATGATCAAACACAGCTTAAACTCAGGACCTGGTTCTAAATTGCTGGTCTTGATGGTCTTTCCTGTGGCTGGGGTTATGGATTGAATACGTGTGACTTCATGCTCAGTACTGACCCCTCCCCAGGCCCCCTCGATCATGTGCAGCTCGGTGTAGATGTTGTTTAGATCGATGTGATTACCTTCTGTTGACGTCCCCTCATGTATCTTATTAACCCTCTCCTTGGAAGAGGATTTCAGTTGGTCTCGGACTGCACACCGCACTGTGCCGGGTAAGAACAACACAGAGTTCATTCTTCAATATTGTCAATATTGTGGTTTTTATCAATATTATTGTGATTACTATCATTGACATCTAATTCATCATTACCGCTTTTAATAGACCTCAGATACAGGTTAGAATGTGAATGTGCGCGGGTGTCTGTGTGTGTGTGTGTGTGTGTGTGTGTGTGTTGGTATTAATCAGAGTGAGTTACTTTAGCATTCATTCATACAAATTCAGTCTTTTAGCCTCCTGACAGGTAAAAATACCAATAATAATAATAATAATAATAATAATAATATAATTAATTCATGCGTTATCGTGGCGAGAGCATACCCCACTCTGACAACACAAAGGTGGAACTGACCTTTATTCCATTTCAGTTTGTCTCGGCCTGACAGTTGCTCTGTATCTGGAAAAAACAACAATTCAGTTATTCTTCTATGATATTGTCATCATATATCATTGTTATACTGATCACTTTTATTACCTGCTAATAATTCTGAATAAGAATTGGTGACTCACTCAGCTTTCTCTTGATCAAGGTTCTAGACTGACAACTATGACAGGTGCCTGTCTGATACGCATGTTTGTTCATCTACAACTACAGTATTGTTTGTGTTTTAAAGTGGCGGGCGTCTCCTTAGTATATAGTAGATATAATATACTATCTACTGTAATAATATAGATATCTAATATATAAAGTACTATAATAATATAGAGATCTAATATATAAACTACTATAATAATATAGTACATCTAATATATAAACTACTATAATAATATAGTACATCTAATATACAATCTACTATAATAATATAGTACATCTAATATATAATCTACTATAATAATATAATCTACTATAATAATATAGAGATCTAATATATAAACTACTATAATAATATAGTACATCTAATATATAATCTACTATAATAATATAATCTACTATAATAATATAGAGATCTAATATATAATTTACTATAATAATATAGAGATCTAATATATAATCTACTATAATAATACAGTACATATAATATATAATCTACTATAATAATACAGTACATATAATATATAATCTACTGTAATAATATAGTACATCTAATATATAATTTACTATAATAATATAGTACATCTAAAATATAATCTACTATAATAATATAATCTACTATAATTATGTAATTATATAGAGATCTAATATATAATCTACTATAATATTATAATCTACTATCATAATATCGAGATCTAATATATAATCTACTATAATAATATCGAGATCTAATATATAATCTATTATAATAATATCGAGATCTAATATATAATCTACTATAATATATAATCTACCATAATAATATAGAGATCTAATATATAATGTATTATACTAATATCGTACATCTAATATAAAATCCACTATAATAATATCAACTACTATAATAATATCATCTACTATAATAATATCGAGATCTAATATATAATCTACTATAATAATATCGAGATGTGTGTGTGAGTGTGTGTGTGTGTGTGTGTGTGTGTGTGTGTGTGTCTGTGTGTGTGGGAGGGGGGTTTCCTGTTGCTACATGTGACTTCAGAGAATTGTAGGGCTGACTGTGTGGTTTTCTCCTCATGTACACAACAACATTTACAATAAAGTATCAATCAATCAGACTTTACTTGTACAGCACACTTCATACACACTTTAACACAATGTCCTTCACAGAGAGAATAAACAATTAAAAGGGAAAGGTGCTACAGAGACACAGGGAGATACAAACTAATTAGATAAGGTATTTTAGTCATTAAAAGAGGGGCTGCAGGGATGTCATTGATTTTTCTCCTCATTTTCAAAAAATCCTTTTAAAGAAAATAGCTACAAAACTTGTTTGAAATGAGGGATGCCTCGCAACACGTCATACCAATCAAATACGTGGCTTGGGTGAAAAAAAAAAAAAAGGAATTCAGTTCTTCCAAAAACTCTCCTACCCGGTGGGAAAAGACGATGCACATAACAACAAACAACCATTATACGGTACATTCTAAGTTTTAGTCATTCTAGGTGTTTCAAGTAGCCCCTCATCTCAGCTGTTCTGCTGCTTCACAAAGCCGTGTTTCTGACATCCCAACATCAATATAGGTAACGAGTGTACACTTCAGGATGAAGGGTCAAGAATCTGAATCACACAGAGTATCTCTGACTCTGACCCAGTAAACTCAGTTCCATCAGCCTCAACTATGACGTTTCTCTGAATGTAGGTCAGGCCCTATGAGGAAATGGGGCCTAGAAATGGTGAGGGGGTGGGGGGTTTCCTGTTGCTACATGTGACTTCTGAGAATTGCAGGGCTGACTGTGTGGTTTTCTCCTCATGTACACGACAACATTTACATTAAATCAATCAGACTTTACTTGTACAGCACACTTCATAAACACTTTAACACAATGTCCTTCACAGAGAGAATAAACAATTAAAAGGGAAAGAGACTACAGAAACACAGGGAGATAAAAACTAATTAGATAAAGTATTTTAGTCTTTAAAAGAGGGGCTGCAGGGATGTCATTGATTTTCATTGACTAATGCAATGCAGTAATGAATAATTTAGGTCAAATTAAATAATAAGATGAATTAATAAGTAATCAAATCAGCAAAACAATCACAAAAGGTCCAAATAAAATTAGAAACATCCTCCTCATTTTCAATAAATCCAGATGAGAAGAAGACTTGAGTTTGGAGGTTTGATGCCACAGCCAACGCCCAAATGAGGTGAATCAGGACGTAACAATTCACTGCCAAGTACGCTCTGTTCTCCCAAACTTGTCTCTTTCTTTTGAACACGGTGCTAGGATGTATGTGTATGACCACTACCAAAGACCACAATTTTTATAGAAAATAAAGTACCAGTTTTTTGACATCCCGACATAAACAATAGGTACTAGTGCACACTTCAGGATGAAGGTAAAGAATCTGAATCCATCACACAGTATTGAGTATCTCTGCTCTGACCCTGACCCAGGAAACTCAACTATGATCAAACACAATCAGCTTAAATATCACAAAAGGTTGACTTCAGAGAATTGCAGGTCTGACTGTGTGTTATTCTCCTCATGTACAACATATACAATATGAAGTATGAACCACCATCAGCTTAAATAGCAAAAAGTCCACATAAAAACAGAAACGTACCTGGTTGATGTACTTGATGATGTACCCTGGTTCTCGTAGGCTGGTCTCTGTTAAACTGGTGTTCTAGAAGTCTACTGGTTTCTCTGGTCTTGAGGTGATGAGCTTTCAAGAACAAAGTCAGGAGCTTGACTGAAGACAGACGAGGTGACGATCTAACTGTGGGTTCAGGAAGTGTTTCTGATGAGTTATTGAGAGAGGAAACTGCAGGAAGGGAGTGACAGATGAAAACAACTACAGGAAGTGATGCTGTAGGCAGGTCTGTGGTGCCGTTGAGAGACGATATGCAGGCAGACACAGTTCAGGGTTAGGGTTAGGGTTAGGGTTAAGGTTCAGGGTTAGGGTTAGGGTTAAGGTTCAGGGTTAGGGTTAGGGTTAGGGTTAGGGTTAAGGTTCAGGGTTAGGGTTAGGGTTAAGGTTCAGGGTTAAGGTTAGGGTTAGGGTTAGGGTTAAGGTTCAGGGTTAGGGTTAGGGTTAAGGTTAGGCATACAGGAAAACATATATAAAGGAATATATAGGAATATAAATATATAAATAAATAAGTGCTTAAGAAATATATGCTCCCCATCTAAAATCAGAGTAGGAAAGATACAATTAAGTGAATAAATAATTAAGTAAAGAAAAATAATAAGTGCTTAAGAAATATATCCTCTCCATCTAAAATCAGGGTAGGAAAGATACAATTAAGTGAATAAATAAAGAAGTAAATACTTCCCTCATGTATATCTCTAACTTATCTTATTATACAGTCAACACACTGCTACTGTATGAACTAGCTACAGTCAATCACACTGCTACTGTATGAACTAACTATAGTCAATCACACAGTCTAAAGCCTGATTGAAATGCTTAGTTTAGACTTTACTACCCATAAGACCTGTTGTAGTTTAGACTTCACTACCCATAAGGCCTGTTGTAGTTCAGATTTCACTACCCATAAGGCCTGCTGTAGTTTAGACTTCACTACCCATAAGGCCTGTCGTAGTTTAGACTTCACTACCCATAAGGCCTGCTGTAGTTTAGACTTCACTACCCATAAGGCCTGTTGTAGTTTGGACTTCACTACCCATAAGACCTGTTGTAGTTCAGATTTCACTACCCATAAGGCCTGTTGTAGTTTAGACTTCACTACCCATAAGGCCTGTTGTAGTTTAGACTTCTCTACCCATAAGGCCTGCTGTAGTTTAGACTTCACTACCCATAAGGCCTGTTGTAGTTTAGATTAGATTCAACTTTATTGTCATTGTGCAGAGTACAAGTACAGAGACAACGAAATGCAGTTAGCAGAAAAGTGCAGTGTGAACAGTATATACAGGTAGTTCAGTATATGAGCAGTATAGTAGTGCAGGATAGTATAAGTAGTGCAGTATAGTATAAGTAGTGCAGTGTGAACAGTATATACAGGTAGTTCAGTATATGAGCAGTATAGTAGTGCAGTATAGTATAAGTAGTGCAGTGTCAGCAGTATATGAATTAGCAGGAACATTATAAGCAGAATCAATCAAATGCAGTATGAACAGTGTAAGCAGCATATGAGCTGTATGGACAATGCAGTATAAGCAGTATACATGTATGAACAGTAACATTAGAGTAAATAGCAGAATAAATATGGAACGCCGTATGAACAGTATAAACAGGTATGTACAGTGTATTAACAGTAGTATTCAAAGAAAAACCTAAGGATATGTGCATTATGACCACGTCTTGTTCACATCGATGCACAAACCTCCACCTCTGGTCTGACCCGGAGTCCCCCCCCCCCCCCCCCCCACCCCCCCCCCCCCACCCCCCCCCCCCCCCCCCGCTGTTCTGTCTGCTCGGAGGACGTAGCGCCCTGCTGGCTCGGTAGCGTTGTCGGGTCCCTCGCTGTTGGGCCAGGTTTCCGTGAGAACCATCATGTTACAGTCCGTAATCCATGTGTGTGTGTGTGTGTGTGTGTGGAGCCGCAGTTCATCCATCTTGTTCGCCAGGGAATGAACATCGGTGAGGAAAAGGCTTGGTTGTTGTGTTGTTGTTATAGTACATGATATTGGTTCCGCCCTATGCTGTTGTACCCGGACTGAGGGACCGCAGGTAAAACCTACGATGCTTGAATGTACAGATGCACGTCGTGGAATAAAGCCAGTAAAAGAAACCCTGCCCGTTCATTCCTAGTTAGGAATACAAATAAAACACAAACATAACAGTAGTGAGAGTCGATGTGGAGTTATCTTGAGCCGAACTCTCAGCCCACCTCGGCGATGTTTGCGCGCCGCCATCTTGGTACACGCCCTCCCTGCGTGATTGGTGGATTTGGTAGCAGGCTAGGTTGAGTCGCTCAGACGCTGCCTTTTGATTGGTCGATTCGCACGTCCGTCTTCTTCGCTACACGTGTTGTCGGTATTGACAAACATTTCAGTGACATGCGCGCGATGTCCAAGATGGCGGCGCGCATGCATCGCGAAGCCCGCTGTCTCTCCAGAGTTTGCGAATTAGTGGCTATTTGCGTGTTTATTTCAAGTATTCTCGCTAAAAACAGTTTAGCGTCCATATCGTACAGCCGACGACAACTTCTGGACATCGGCTCCGGCGTTCCAGACATCTTTTATTGACGCAATACCCTGAGATTAGAGCAAAACAGCGGGACCAGCTGACTCCGCTACACCGACCGGAGAGGTCAGTTCCCCTGTGAGGCGAGAGAGTTACAGGAACAATGTTGCGACAGGACTGTTATCAGATTGCGACATGTGGTGCAGCAGGTCCCTGAGAGAGAGACGAGAGACGAGATGCAGGCCACACACACACACACACACACACACACACACACACACACATACACACACAGATACACACACACACACACACACACACACACTCACGCACGCACACACACACACACACACACACAGATACACACACACACACACACACACACATGCACACACACACATGCACACAGATACACACACACACACACACAAACACATGCACACACACACATGCACACACACACACACACACATACACACACACACACACACACACAGAGGGGAGGGGGGTTGAGTCTGGACACTAGTAGTGACAGGTATAATCTTCCTGAAATAACATGGATGGAGGGATTGAACTCTGCTCCTCTTGAATGACTTGAGAAGATATGAAGGCATCTGTTGGATGAAGACATGGATCACAACGCTTGTCTCTG
>NC_139654.1:3452500-3487500 GCF_951799395.1 Argentina silus | reverse complement strand
TGAATCTTCACCTCCACCTCCACCTGCATCTCCACCTCTGCCTGCACCTCCACTTGCATCTCCACCTCCACCTCCACCTGCACCTCCACCTGCATCTCCACCTCCACCTGAACCTCCACCTGCAACTCCACCTGCATCTCCACCTGCATCTCCACCTCCACCTGCACCTCCACCTGCATCTCCACCTCCACTTGCACCTCCATATCCACCTCCACCTGCATCTCCACCTCCACCTGCACCTCCACCTGCATCTCCACCTCCATATGCATCTCTATCACTACCTCTGCCTCTACCTCCACCTCCATCACGACCTCCACCTCCACCTCACCCTCCAACTCCAATTCTACCTCCACCTCCACCTGCACCTCCACCTGCACCTCCACCTGCATCTCCACGTCCGCCTGCAACTCCACCTGCATCTCCATCTGCATCTCCACCTCCACCTGCACCTCCACCTGCATCTCCACCTCCACCTGAATCTCCACCTCCACCTCCACCTGCATCTCCACCTCCGCCTGCACCTCCACCTGCATCTCCACCTCCACCTGCACCTCCACCTGCATCTCCACCTCCACCTCCACCTGCACCTGCACCTCCACCTCCACCTGCATCTCCACCTCAACCTGCATCTCCACCTCCACCTGCACCTCCACCTCCACCTGCATCTACACCTCCACCTGAATCTCCACCTCCACCTGCATCTCCACCTCCACCTGCACCTGCATCTCCACCTCCATCTGCACCTCCACCTCCATCTGCACCTCTATCACTACCTCTACTTCCACCTCCACCTCCACCTCCACCTCACCCTCCAACACCACCTCTACCTCTACCTCCACTTCCACTTCCACCTCAACCTGCAACCCCACCTCCACCTGCACCTCCACCTCCACCTGCATCTCCACCTGCATCTCCACCTCCATCTGCACCTCTATCACTACCTCTACCTCCACCTCTATTACTACCTCCTCCTCCACCTCACCCTCCAACTCCACCTCTACCTCTACCTCCACGTCCACTTCCACCTGCAACTCCACTTCCACCTCCACCTGCAACTCCACCTCACCCTCCACCGTCACCTCACCCTCCACCTGCACGTCCACCTCCAACTGCATCTCCACCTCCACCTGCACCTCTATCACTACCTCTACCTCCACCTCTATCACTACCTCCACCTCCACCTCCACCTCACCCTCCACCGTCACCTCACACTCCACCTCCAGCTCCAACTCCAACTCCAGCTCCAACTCCAACTCCAGCTCCAACTCCAGCTCCAGTCGTCTTCATGTCTCTGCCCAGGCTGCTGTGTAGTTTACTGGTGGTGTTCCCCTACCTGCTGGTGACCATCGTACTGGTGGTGAAACGCTGCAGGGCTCCAGGTAAGAACCCTCTGCCCTCTACACCTACAGCTAGCTGACCCTCCTAAACACTCCCCTGTCTACACTACACCTACAGCTAGCTGACCCTCCTAAACACTCCCCTGTCTACACTACACTACAGCTAGCTGACCCTCCTAAACACTCCCCTGTCTACACTACACTACAGCTCGCTGACCCTCCTAAACACTCCCCTGTCTACACTACACTACAGCTCGCTGACCCTCCTAAACACTCCCCTGTCTACACTACACTACAGCTAGCTGACCCTCCTAAACACTCCCCTGTCTACACTACACTACAGCTAGCTGACCCTCCTAAACACTCCCCTGTCTACACTACACTACAGCTCGCTGACCCTCCTAAACACTCCCCTGTCTACACTACACTACAGCTAGCTGACCCTCCTAAACACTCCCCTGTCTACACTACACTACAGCTAGCTGACCCTCCTAAACACTCCCCTGTCTACACTACACTACAGCTAGCTGACCCTATTAAACACTCCCCTGTCTACACTACACTACAGCTAGCTGACCCTCCTAAACACTCCCCTGTCTACACTACACTACAGTTAGCTGACCCTCCTAAACACTCCCCTGTCTACACTACACTACAGCTCGCTGACCCTCCTAAGGGTCATTGAACACTGCCCTCTGGTGTCAGAATGGGAACACTGCCCTCTGCTGTCAGAATGGGAACACTGCCCTCTGGTGTCAGAATGGGAACACTGCCCTCTGGTGTCAGAATGGGAACACTGCCCTCTGGTGTCAGAATGGGAACGTTGCCTCTGGTTGTGTGAATAGGACCAGAGATTGTATATACTAGAGATACGCCTCTCCCTTGATTCACTGTTGGTTCTGACAGAGACGGGGAAGATGGCGCCTGTCCCATGTGGGGATACATTTCTGACCAATCACCACGCAGTTATAGATTAGCGTTACTGACAGCTGTCGTTGCTAGGTTCGCGTTGCTAGGATCACGTATATTATTTTATAGCCCGGTTCTAACTGGTAATTAGCCAGTATTTACTAAGAAACTATGAGGTAACTATGTGGTAACAAGGGCTTCTGCTGCCTCAGTGAGTTCATCACCATGGTAACTACCTGGTCTTGAATGACACACAGAGAGGCTTGAGTCAGTCAATCGAAAAGAAACAGCGTTTAATTGAATATCACATTTTATTTCATATCAGCAATGATACAAAATCATGTTATTTTATTCCTGTGTTGAACAGCTCAGCCTGATGAAGAGAAGCCAAGCAATGATGTCATCATGATGTCAGATTTGGATCCTCAGGAGTAACTGAACGTCCAGCAACAAGACATGGAAGCTATTTTAGCTCAGCTTTAAAGGGGCAATCTGGGATTGGTACATCCATGTTGGGACTCATAAATGAATGATATACAGGATAGCCATTGAGTATTGAAGAATATGACTTATAAATGCCTCATGAATTGACTTCAACTGACCCCAAAATATGAATCAGAAGACAAAATATCAGGTTGTTTTACTTAACCCTAACCCTAACCATTATGAAGTTAACATGTTAAAACCATCATGAAGTTAACATGGTGAAAACCATTTAAAATGTCATGGATGGTCAGTTATTTCAACCATCGCTCCGTCTCTGAATTTGAGAGGTTACATTTCTCTAGCCCCGTCCCTCAGCCTGGCGGGGAGACCGTTGTTTGAATCCCAGATTGCCCCTTTAAGAAAATGAATGTTGTTTTATCATAGAAAAAGGGTTTGATGCTTTTTATATTTCGAAGGATGTTTTCTGCTTTTTAAGGTCAGACTGAGGTCTAAGGTGAGCTTTGCTTGAATAAAAACAATGTTAGCATAGAACAACAATGTTATTTACTTATGCTTTTACTTGTATTCAGAAATATTTTTGCTTAATCGGTTGTTTCTTTATTTTGATATGCATTGTTTTTTCATTAGATTATGTTAAAGACATCTTTTCTTTAGAATTTTGAAATATGTTTTGCTTTTTAGAGGTATTTTAAGAAATCTTCTTTTTCCATTGGTATTAGTCATTAAACCGGCCGATAAGACATTCCTTCTTTCTGCTTGGAGCTGGAATGTTGTTTCACATCATTAGTTTAATGTGTTTTTAACATGCAATTACATGTTTTGATGGCGTTTACCAGACCGTGTTTACCAGACTGTACCAGATCGTTGTTGGGAATTTATTTTTATAAATACAGTTTATTTTTGCTAAATGAAAAATACATTACTGCAGTGTGCTAAATTTACTAATGTGGTGGCCTGTTGATAAATGAGAGATGGATCAAGCATTAGTCCCGTGGTACGTTGGATTAATACATGGAGAGGTCAAGCCAGGCTATCAAGAAGGATGTTTCAACACATGTTTACACAAAAAGCTGTAGTGGAAAAGTACCAGACTAGGGAGGGACAAACCAGAGCAGGTGTGTTATCTCACTAGCAGGGCGCTGTCTCCGCTGATGGGACCAATCGTGTGCCAAGGGGCTGGGACCAGCCCGTGCACCAACAAGGGAGAGCCAAGTCTAAACCACGGCTTCTCCCCAACCAAACAGCCAATCACATCATTTGTGTTACTGCTTTACGTGACTGTTAGAATCCATCCATTTTTGGAGGGTTGGTTACAGATTAACAGCTTGCTGTTCCTTGCCAAAGTGGTCCTTGTACAAGCCTGAAATTTTGACATAAATAAAATAGCTAAAAGTAAGAAGTTGTTTGTCTGATCCTTAAAAAAAAGAACACGCTCTGACACCATGTTGACCAGACCACGCGGTGACATCATATCGCTGAGTCTACCTTTAACTGAATCTTATCTCGGTGTCTGGGGTTTCTGAAGGGATGCTTTTCTGTGTCTGTGTTCATTGCATCGATCGATCAGGGCGGGAAATATGTATATGAACATGCAATGCAACAGTGGCCTTCATGTTTGCAGTGAAAGTTTGAGAGTATCGATCGGAAGATGAAGAAATGGATTGACTTTCAAAGAGTAGGAAGTAAAATGCAGAAGGAGACTTTGAGTGGATGCTAACTGGTATTGAATGAATGTTGCTGTTATGATGTGAAGTTTATGATGATGGTGTGAGGGTTGACAAGACATTATTATAATAACAGTAGCTGGTTTAATGTAAGTATGTTTCTATCAATCATGGGGGCAGGCAAGTTAAATCCAAACTTAGGATGTTTTGCACAAATTTGCACATTGAAAGTCTGAGAATACAAACTAAAATATGAAGGAATGGTTTGGCATTGAAAGAATATGAACTAAGTAAGAATATTTGGTGTTTAAGAACATTTTAAATGAAGTTTGAGATGTCAAAAGAATGAGGTCACCCGGTAAAAAGACATCATCAGGAAGAGAACACTATTCCATTGTTTGCTTCAGACAATTCAAATTCAAATTCAAAGTGTTTATTATCATATGCACAGTAGAAAACATGTTTCCCTGTACAACGAAATTCTTGCTTTGCTGTCCGCAGAATGCCAACCAATGTAAAATATACAATACTAAAGAATATACAATATATACTAAACAAATGTACAAGACAGCAAAACTTAAGGCATACAATAAAATAGCAGCAATAATAATAATAAAACAGTGCAAATGTAGCAGTGCAATTATGCAAACTGGTAATGAGGTAGTAAGGTTATATTAATCTCCTATGGGTTGTTTAGGAGCCTGATGGCAGTGGGAAAGAAGGAGTTCTTCAGTCTGGTGGTCCTGCATTTAACACTTCTGTACCTCCGGCCTGAGGGTAGAAGTGTGAACAGTCCGTGCTGGGGGTGGGTGGGGTCCTTGAGGATGGAGGCGGCTCTCCTGTGGACTCTGCGGTGGTAGATGCTCTGCAGAGAGGGCAGTGGAGTCCTGGTGATTTTCTCAGCGTCTCCTAGGCCTGTCTGCACATTTGGGTTGTCATGACGTTGCTAAGGGAAGTGTTAACACTGGAAAGAAAACGTCCCCTTTGGTTCACACTAATGTTCTATTACACTAATGTTCTATTATACTAACGTTCTATTATACTAATGTTCTATTACACTAATGTTCTATTATACTAATGTTCTATTATACTAACGTTCTATTACACTGTTCTATTACACTAATGTTCTATTATACTAATGTTCTATTACACTAATGTTTTATTAAACTAACGTTCTATTACACTGTTCTATTACACTAATGTTCTATTACACTAATGTTCTATTACACTAATGTTCTATTATACTAACGTTCTATTACACTAATGTTCTATTATACTAATGTTCTATTACACTAATGTTCTATTAAACTAACGTTCTATTACACTGTTCTATTACACTGTTCTATTACACTAATGTTCTATTACACTAATGTTCTATTACACTGTTCTATTACACTAATGTTCTATTACACTAATGTTCTATTACACTAATGTTCTATTAAACTAACGTTCTATTACACTGTTCTATTACACTAATGTTCTATTACACTAATGTTCTATTATACTAACGTTCTATTACACTGTTCTATTACACTAATGTTCTATTACACTGATGTTCTATTATACTAATGTTCTATTATACTAATGTTCTATTACACTGATGTTCTATTACACTGTTCTATTACACTAATGTTCTATTACACTGTTCTATTACACTAATGTTCTATTACACTGTTCTATTACACTAATGTTCTATTACACTAATGTTCTATTACACTAATGTTCTATTAAACTAACGTTCTATTACACTGTTCTATTACACTAATGTTCTATTACACTAATGTTCTATTATACTAACGTTCTATTACACTGTTCTATTACACTAATGTTCTATTACACTGATGTTCTATTATACTAATGTTCTATTATACTAATGTTCTATTACACTGATGTTCTATTACACTGTTCTATTATACTAATGTTCTTTTACACTAATGTTCTATTACACTAATGTTCTATTACACTATTGTTCTATTACACTAATGTTCTATTACACTGATGTTCTATTACACTAATGTTCTATTATACTAATGTTCTATTACACTGTTCTATTAAACTAATGTTCTATTACACTGATGTTCTATTACACTGTTCTATTACACTAATGTTCTATTACACTGATGTTCTATTACACTAATGTTCTATTACACTAATGTTCTATTACACTGTTCTATTAAACTAATGTTCTTTTACACTAATGTTCTATTACACTAATGTTCTATTACACTAATGTTCTATTACACTGTTTTATTAAACTAATGTTCTTTTACACTAATGTTCTATTACCCCTGGATACGATCTAGTGTGCCTAGAAACGAAACTCACTAACTTACCATGTTGTCAAACATGTTGGCACCGAACAGTCCCATAGAAATACATTCCTAACCCTAACAGTTCCATAGAAATACATTCCTAACCCTAACAGTCCCATAGAAATACATTCCTATCCCTAACAGTCCCATAGAAATACATTCCCAACCCTAACAGTCCCATAGAAATACATTCCTAACCCTAACAGTCCCATAGAAATACATTCCTAACCCTAACAGTCCCATAGAAATACATTCCTATCCCTAACAGTCCTATAGAAATACATTCCTAACCCTAACAGTCCCATAGAAATACATTCCTATCCCTAACAGTCCCATAGAAATACATTCCTAACCCTAACAGTCCCATAGAAATACATTCCTATCCCTAACAGTCCCATAGAAATACATTGGAACATTTAAAAATGCATTTTGTTTTTACGCTGCTGAAACAATCCGGAGTGCCAGATGTGTGAAAGGTTCAACCACTGAAGAGGAAATCTTCTCACATGGTTCTGCTTTCCTCCATTGGCCTCATGTGTTGTGCTGTCGACAGTCGACCAACAGATGGCGCCATGCAGCGTGTTTCTGCTCTCTGTCAGTCGCTGGAAAACTGACGGAACAGATTTAATCCACCATCAACTCCATAAGCATTACATACATGACATCACATTACATACATGTAACTTAGCTACTAACCGTAGCTAAGTCTTTCAACTTAACCAAGGTGTCGTCCGCGCTACGCTAACCAGGCTAACCAAGGCTACACGATGCTACGCTAAGGCTAAACTACACTATGCTAGCCTCGACTACACCAGACTATGCTATGCTACACTACGCTACCCGGGTGGCGTGGACCAGGTAGCCCTTGGCCTTGATGATGCCGCAGCTCTTGACGATGATGGCGTAGCGCAGGACCCAGCGGAGGCGCCACGCCACGCCGACGCCGCGTCGCAGCGGTCGCGGTCGGGGTCGCCGTGGGACGCCGTTGCTAACGCCGCGCTCTCACGGAGCGCCTCCTGGAAGCCCGCCGACGTGATGAGCTCTGGAAGACGACAGAGAGACAGACAGGTTAGAGAAAGACAGGTTAGGGGGAGAGAGACAGGTCAAAGACAGACAGACAGCTCAGAGGGAGAGGGGGGAGGGAGAGAGAGAGAGACAGGTTAGAGGGGAGACAGACATGTCAAAGACAGACAGATAGACAGACGGGTCAGAGAGAGAGAGACAGCGCCTCCTGGAAGCCCGCCGCCGAGATAAGCTCTGGAAGGAGAGAGAGAGAGAGAGAGAGACATGTAACACTTACCTCGAGTTGTAGATAAGTATGCTATGTTAGGACCAGTGACTAGGCTCGTAGGGAGCAGTAGTAGTTAAAACAGTAATAATAGCAAAATAATAATCAGACACACCACAGACCATCAAGTAAGTTTTAAATGCCGGCTTGTTTATACACATTTGTAGAAAAAGTTAGAAGTAGAAAATTGGTACCATAAGACAGTTTACATTACACATACATACATTGAATACTGAAAACAATTGCATCTAAATGCAAATGGGTCAATAATAAACCTCTTCTTTAAGGAATATCAAGAAAAACAAAGTCTCTCAGTTCAAGAAAATATTTCTAAAGTGAAGTCTCGGTTAAAGTTTCTTTTAAAGTTCTATTTGATTTCTAATTTCAATAGTTAACTATTTTAAGTTCAATGGCTATCTTACTTTTCCATAAGATTATTCTATCTAAGTATCATTAAGATCTTTTAAATCTTCATTAAATCAATATTTTCACTAGGCCTATTTAGAATCAAGTATCAAGTATTAATCTCCTATTTTAGCAATATAAACCAGTGAGCTACTATGTTTAGCGAGTTCAGAAACAAAATCAAAATCAGTTTGGCATTAGCATGAAACCAGTAGGATAACAATAATACCATCAAACATCAATTAAAACATTCACCATTCAACATTAACATCAAGGCTATGAACGTATAGTGAATAACTATCAAGTATCAAGTTAAATGCTAATCAATCTTTTCAGGCAACAATGCAATTCAATCATAGACCGTATACAACGGTCAACGAATTCAACCTTGCTAGCAACCAGGCGAAACAGTCCAGCGAATGCCACGTGCGAACTTAGTTTTCATTGAGTCCACGCTTACCGCAAATTAAAGTCCAAACGAATCCTCTTGCAACGAAATAACGAAGGCTTTACACAGTCCTACCGCAAATCCGATGAAAGAGTCCTTGTTCTTCTCCAGAATGTAGATGAATCTTGTGGATGCAACGTGATGATGATCCGATGGTTCTTCTCAAGAATGTAGGAGGCTCGCCAGCGGGAGCGTGGCTCCGGATAAGACACGGTTTTACTCTCTTATATAATGTCTAAATAAACCACAGTCTACCTTTGCAGACAGAATACAACATAAAACACTTTCAAATCAAAGAAAATAAACGTTTTCACTCGGTTTTGCTGTTATTTTGCTCACTGGTTAGTTCCACTAGCTTTCGCTCAACTTGCTTCGTCTCTGACTAGCATTCTCAATGAAAAAGGAAGTTGCAACCAGCCATTCTGATTGGCTGACTAGTTTAAGTGACAAAACTTCCTGTAAAAATCTATATTGAAACGAATTATTTTTAATCCTATTTATTAGACTAAATCATGGACTTTTATTTCTAATGTCAGAATATTTATTCAGAAATATTTTTACTGTTATTTATTCAAGTATCTGTTTATGGCTATTTTAACCTAGGTTACAATACTCTCTATGGTGCACCTGTAGAAGTTGCAGAGTATCCTGGAGTCCATGTTGAACCTCCGCAGCCTGCGGAGGAAGAAGAGCCGCTGTCTTGCCGTCTTTGTGATGGCGTCGGTGTGGTGAGTCCAGGTCAGGTCCTCGCAGATGTGGACCCCGAGGAACTTGAAGCTGCTGACTCTCTCTACTGCCGTCCCGTTGATGGTGATAGGGGCGTGCCCGGCTCCCTGCCGCTTCCTGTAGTCCACAATCAGCTCCTTAGTTTTGCTGAGGTTGAGCTGGAGGTTGTTGTCCTGGCACCAAGATGTCAGGACTCTCACCTCCTCTCTGTACGCCGTCTCGTCGCCGTCGGCGATCAGGCCGATGACGGTCGTGTCGTCAGCAAACTTGATGATGGTGTTGGAGCTGTGTGTGGCCACGCAGTCATGTGTGAACAGGGAGTAGAGGAGAGGACTGAGCACGCAGCCCTGGGGTGCGCCGGTGTTGAGAGTCAGGGTGGATGATGTGGCGCCTCCTATCCGCACTGCCTGGGGTCTGCCCGTCAGGAAGCTCAGGATCCAGTCACAAAGCGTGGTGTTGAGCCCGAGGTCCCTGAGCTTCACAGCGAGCTTGGAGGGCACAATGGTATTGAATGCTGAACTGTAGTCAATGAACAGCATTCTCACATATGTGTTCTTCTGGTCCAGGTGGGAGAGGGCAGTGTGGAGGGCGAGGGCGATGGCGTCGTCTGTGGACCTGTTTGCCCTGTATGCAAACTGCATGGGGTCCAGTGAGTCAGGGAGGGAGGAGGTGATGAATGATTTGACTAACCGCTCAAAGCACTTCATGACGATGGAAGTGAGTGCTACTGGTCGGTAGTCGTTGAGGCAGGATGTTTTTGACTTCTTTGGGATGGGGATGATGGTGGACTTTTTGAGACATGTGGGGACCACCGACTGGAGCAGTGACAGGTTGAAAATGTCTGTAAACACACCTGCCAGCTGATCTGCACACACCCTGAGAGCCCGGCCAGGTATGCCATCCGGACCAGGGGCCTTGTGTGGATTAATCCTTTTGAAGGATTTGCACACATCTGCCCTTGTTATTGCTAGTGTGCAGGGGTCCTGGTCCATCTGTACTTCCTCAGCCGGAGAGTAGCTCTCAAAACGTGCGAAGTAGGTGTTAAGGTCATCTGGAAGAGATGGAGACACTTCCTCAGTCACACTCGTAGTCCCTTTAAAGTCTGTAATTGTTCTGAGTCCGGTCCACATGTGCCTTGAGTTGGAGCCCTCAAAGTTGGACTCCATTCTGTCCTTGTATTGTCTCTTAGCAATGTTAATAGCTTTCCTGAGTGCATACCTGGAATTGCTGTACTCCTCCAAATCACCTGAGTTGTAGGCGGCAGTCCGTGCCTTAAGTTTGGCTCGGACTTCTCCATTAACCCAGGGCTTCTGATTGGGAAATGTCCGTACAGTAATCCGCGGCACGACGTCATCAATGCATTTGCCAATGTAGCAAATCACCGAGTCCGTGTGTGTGTTTAAATTGTCGTCCTTAAACACATCCCACTCCGTAGTGCTGAAACAGTCCCGTAATGCAGAGTCTGATTGGTCAGACCAACGTTGAATGGTCCGCGTCACCGGCCTGTCACGTTTGAGTATCTGCCTGTAGGAAGGCAGAAGCAGTACTGAGCTGTGGTCTGATTTGCCGAATGGGGGTCGTAGGAGGGCCTTATATCCGTCGCGGAAGGGAGAGTAAACATGGTCGAGCGTGTTTGCGCCTCGCGTAGGAAAGCTGATGTGCTGGCGGTATCTCGGCAGGACTTTCCTCAAGTTGGCTTTATTAAAATCCCCAGCCACAATGAAAGCAGCCTCGGGCCGTGAGGTCTCCGTCCTGTCGATAACTCCATACAGCTTGTGCAGCGCTTGGTTGGTATCAGCGTCTGGTGGTATATAGACAGCTGTAAGCACAACCGATGTAAACTCCCTGGGCGAATAATAAGGTCGACATCCGATCATGAGGTGCTCTAAATTGGGAGAACAGTCCGATGAAAGTATCTCCACGTCTGAGCACCACTTGTTATTCACCATGAACCAGACACCTCCCCCCTTGCTCTTCCCCGATGTCATTGTCCTGTCCTGGCGGTGAATGGAGAATCCGTGTGGAACAATGGCGCAATCTGGGGCCGAAGGGTCGAGCCAAGTCTCCGTGAAAACCATAACGTTACAGTTCTTAATGTCCCGTTGAAACGCCATCCTGCTCCGGAGTTCATCCAGCTTGTTGTCCAGTGACTGGACGTTCGCCAGAAGAATACTGGGGAGAGGAGGCCGGTTCTCACGTTTCCTCAGCCTGACCAGCACTCCAGCCCGCGAGCCTCGCTTCCTCCGTCTCCTCCATTGTCCAGGTGAGGCAGCAGGTAGCCAGGGTAGATTGCCATTGTTTGCGGGTGGTGGTGAAAAAGTGTTTTCCACCGACGATCTAATGCGCAGAAGTTTTTCTCTATCATATCGTATGATAGGGCTCGCTTTGGCCGTTCGCCTGTTACCGAGAGTTAGGCGTAAATATAAAAATAAACTAGCAAGATAAGTTAAAACAATAAAAAGGTGAGGAGGAGCGTGAGACACGGCAGCCTTCCTCGGCGCCATCTTGCCTACCTATGATTCTATGATTCCCCTTACCTGACCGGCCAGCGCCGCAAACCCTGTCTGTTTTTATTGAATACTTTTAACATTGGCCCTCCATTTTAATATAAATAATATTTTTTCTGGGAGCTCTATCCCAGAGAAGCCTACTCAGTTGGGGGAATCGTTTATAGGGTAGGTTAAATTTTATAATGGAGGTGACCGTTTTGTGGAATGTTTTTTCATGGAGTTGATTTCCAGTGGGATATTTTTATATTTACTTTCTTAATTGTGATGTGGTTGGCCTGGGAATTGTGGAGATTTATTGGAATTGTTTGGTGTTCCACAACCAGGTCGCCAATTAATTATAGCAGCCTATATGAGAAATAAAAACCTGAAAGATCAATTGGTGCGGACATCTTTAAGGACCGAACGACGTGATCCGTTACAGTCACATTTTAAAGTGAATCAATTTATCACAAATAAATATTTTTGTGAACCACAGGTCTGGATCACTGTATTCGCTCCATGAAAATCGCTGAACCGTGAAATCGCCAATTCACAAATCTTGAAAAGTAAACAGAAGAAAAAAGAGATTAGTTTGTGTGCCAGTGCATTCCTGCCTAGGCAGATGTTTTATGATTCCCCTTACCTGACCGGCCAGCGCCACAACACCTGTCTGTTTTTATTGAATACTTTTAACATTGGCCCTCCATTTTAATATAAATAATATTTTCTCTGGGAGCTCTATCCCAGAGAAGCCTACCCAGTTGGGGGAATTGCTTATAGGGTAGGTTAAATTTTATAATGGAGGGACCGTTTTGCAGAATGTGTTTTTTCATGGAGTCGATTTCTAGTCGGATATTTTTATATTTACTTTTTGTGATATGGTTGGCCTGGGAATTGTGGAATTGATTGGAATTGTTTGGTGTTCCACAACCAGGTGGCCAATTAGTCGTTTGGTCGATTTTTAGTAGCTCCGCCCTACCCCATGGCACTTACCCAATAGGGATCCTTCTTTTTGCCTCCACCCCCTTTGTTCCCTATATATGTGTGTCTTTCCCTTCATTCTGGTTCTATCCTCTGAAGAAGACACATGGTGTCGAAACGTTAGGAGCTCATTTCAACCTTTTAATCTTTTAACCTTTTAAATCTTTCTACTGACTATTTTTAATCCTGGATCTTTTATGATCCCTACTTACGTTTTAAATTTACTGGTTTCCCCCGTATTTCCTGAATTTATTTGCACAATTGCAGCACTTTATTAAAGCATAATTTGCACATTGGGGAGTCTGGGCATTGGGAGCTCACTCCTTTAGGGGTAAATTTTTAATTACCCCCTTTTGGTTTGTTTTACACAGTGTGGTTTTTATTTTGCTGTGTTTTTGCACATTTGAATTTATTTTGCACTTGTTTATTTTGAGTGGCCCCCCTGCAGGGGTTACCATTGGCTTGGTGCCTAGGGGGGAGGGAATACATTTATTTTACCCTCCTCCTTTGGACAGAGTGCTGTTTTTAATCGTATTTTTTAATTGTGCAAATTGGGGAAACTATAAGAAAATCCAGTCAGTTTTTTGTGTGTCCCCCCCTATTTATTTCCTTGTTTTTAAATGTTAACAGAAGCACTTTATTTGTTTTACTCTGGCACTTAATTCCAGCTGTCCCTGTTTTGCACTTTATTGTTGATTCAATCTCTGTTCATGGAACAGAGATTGAGACCGTCTAATTGGGTGAGAAGAGGGGGGAGAGGGAGTGAGAGAAGGGTTTCTCCCAATATTCCACCTGGGGTAAAGAAAAACAATAATGGTGGGCCTGACACCACTCGACATGGTGTGCCCAGCCTGCAGAAGAGGTATTTTACACTCCTGCAGGCCATCCACTATGCTGAGGTGGTGGAACGATCAGAGCGATCTGGGACCTTTCCGGTGGGGATGATGCGCCAGGTGAACAAATTAACATCGTTCATCAAGCCGTCATCTCCTAATGCGGATACCGCGGGGAGGGGTAAAGGCCAACACTGATCGGTGGATGGAACAGAATCTTTCCATCCTTAAACATCATTACGATGCAGTGTTGGCTGGGGGGCTCGAGTCCCTTCCCCCATTTGAGCAGGTGGCATTGGAGAAGGCCATCGCCTATGGCCGAGCCAGATACAAGAACAGGCTGACTGGCACCTCCATTGTCGCCTTGACATCGCTCGTGGGGGGGGGGGCTGGGCCCCCTATACGGGAGCCGGGGTCAGTTATGGATTTTAGGGAGTGGCCTCCACTTCCGACCCCTTCGGGCCCTGGCCCTGGCCCTCCCTTTTGGACTGGGGGTCCGGGATTGCTCACCGGGCCATTCTGCCCTACTCCTGGGCCTGACCCCAACCCTAACCTTAACCCTAACCCTAACCCCAACCCTAACCCTAACCCTAACCATGTTTACCCTAATCCTAACCCTAACCTCAACCCTAACCTCAACCCTAACCTCAACCCTAACCCTTACCCTGGCCTTGGCCCCAACCCTAACCCTGATCCGAACCCCGGACCTAGCCCTGACCTACGCCCTAACCCTGGCCTTCGCCTTCTGCCGAGCTCCCACCCCCTCCTTACCCCCAACACTGCCACTTGCCCTGTTTCCATTATGGGAGTGGAAACATTTGAGGGGCCTAACACCCGGGGGAGAGTCCAGACTCTCACAGCAGAGATCCATCATGCTCAAAGCCCCTTACCATCGGAGGAGGGTCTGGACTTTCATCCTAATTTCCATCTGGATCTGCCTGATTCGAGCCTTGAGGAGGAATCTTCCCCTCGGGGAGCAAATGGACAGCCCCTTGTGGTGGGGGCCAAATTTAGATCCAATGTGGCAGTGGCCATCTCTGAGTCCATTGACTCCAGCTCCCAACCTGAGTCAGGAATGGGTCACCGTCCTGTAGATACAGGAGTGACCCAGAGAGGAGATGGACCGGGTGGGCTCGGTGCATCTGAGGACACTATGCAGCCCTCCCCACGGGGGCCCACCAGACACCCGAACCACTCCAATGATGAGGGGAAGAGGGAGTGGTCATTGACGGTGGAGAGGCCTGTGCTGGTGATAGGGGACTCCAATTTAGCCAACCTTCCCCGGTGTAACAGCCCACTGGTGCAGGTTGACAGTTTCCCGGGGGCCCGCATTTTCCACCTGACGGGAATCCTCGGGAGGCTGTCCCCCTGTGTAGAGACGCAGAAGGTGATCCTTTCGGTGGGCCTGAACAACTGTTTGAAGCTAAACAGTATAGATACCATTGCCAAACAATTTGGTATTCTAGTAACAAAGGCCAAGAAAATATTTCCCTATGCAGAAATATTTATTCCACTGATTCAGATCTCAGAGCGACAAGACCATGACGTTCAGGTGTTGGCACGTGGGGTCAATTTGTTCATCGGGGAGAGGTATAGGGTGTTGAAGGGCGTGAAGGACAGTGATTTTAAAGTGCAAAGGGACAGAGTACACTGGACAAAAACAACAGCTTCTTTGATTTTTGATGGTTGGATGGAGCAATTAAACTACCCAGGGGGGTACCGAGAATTCTCACCCCCACGGGATCCAATATTTTAAACGTGTCCCTATATATGTGTGTCTTTCCCTTCATTCTGGTTCTATCCTCTGAAGAAGACACATGGTGTCGAAACGTTAGGAGCTCATTTCTCAGAGCGACAAGACCATGACGTTCAGGTGTTGGCACGTGGGGTCAATTTGTTCATCGGGGATAGGTATAGGGTGTTGAAGGGCGTGAAGGACAGTGATTTTAAAGTGCAAAGGGACAGAGTACACTGGACAAAAACAACAGCTTCTTTGATTTTTGATGGTTGGATGGAGCAATTAAACTGCCCAGGGGGGTACCGAGAATTCTCACCCCCACGGGATCCAATATTTTAAACTTGTCAATTTTATATAATTTATCGAAGGCAGAGGAGACCCTCTTGGAAAGAGGCCTCCTGTTCATACCTACTCCATTGGAGACTAATAGGCAGGGTCTTAGGAGAGACCTACACCAGTATCACAGGAGGTTGAAGTTGCTGGACCACTTTGGCTTCGAGTCTGACGGCCCCCGAGAGCCCTTCACTTTACCCTCCGGCTGGGAACCTGGGGAGGATTTAACATCAGACCCCATTAGGGACCTAGTCGGGGGGGATGTGGGGGGCTTCGGGAGACTGTCTTTCCGCGTGCGTCCGGTCAGCAACCTTTCTAAGGAGGAGAGAAAAGCCCTAGAAAAATTAAAAACTAATAGAGATATAATAATTAAACCGGCAGACAAGGGGTCAAAGATTGTTATTTTAGATAAAACATCATATCTAATAGAGGCAAACAGACAACTTGAAAATAAAAAACATTACTTACCTTTGAAGGAGTCCATTCAGATGGAAACGCAGGTCCAAATCCGGGGAATCCTGGACGATCTGTGTAAAAAAGAAAAAATAACAAAAAAACAGAAGGTTTACCTATATGGGGAGGATCCTCCACGTCCAAGAAAATTTTATTTATTACCAAAAATTCATAAAGATCCAGTGACGTGGACAATCCCCAATAAAGTGCCCCCAGGAAGACCTATTGTGTCTGACTGTGGGAGTTAATCATGTAGGATTGCTGAATATATTGACTCTTTTCTTAATCCCTTGTCTCAAATTCATGATAGTTATATCAAAGATACATATGCCTTTGTTGACAAGCTTAAGACTGTAGAATTTTCACATGGCGCCATGTTATTTTCTATAGATGTAGATGCTCTGTACACTAATATTGATACTCACCTAGGACTCCAGGCTGTTCAGAATATTTTGGTAAGGCACCCAGATCCAAATAGACCGGATGCAGCTATCTTGAGGTTGTTGGAGTTGTGTTTAACCAAAAATGACTTTGTATTTAATGATAAATATTATTTACAGATTCATGGTACGGCGATGGGGAAGAAGTTTGCTCCCGCCTATGCAAACATCTATATGGCTGAATTTGAGCGAACTGTCTTCCCCAAATGCCACAAACTGCCAACACTGTATCTGCGGTATCTGGATGATATTTTTGGAGTCTGGCCCCATGGGGAACCAGACTTTCGGAATTTTATGTCAACGCTCAATGAACACCATCCTTCCATAACATTTAAATATGAATTACATCCAGAGAAAATAAATTTTCTGGACACTGATGTGTTTGTGGAGGATGATGAGGATGGGAGGGTGGGTCTCGGGACGAGGGTCTATTTTAAGCCGACGGACACCCATGCTCTGCTGCACAGATCTTCTTACCATCCCAGGCATACCTACATGGGGATTGTCAAATCCCAACTGATTAGGTTTCGCCGGATCTGTGTGGCGGAGGTGGATGTGCGTTCGGCGACTCGGACCCTCTTCCAGGCCCTGAGACCGAGGGGCTATAGCAGGACGTTCCTCCGCGGCATCCAAGTGGAGGTCCAGCAGATGTTTAGTGGGGGGGGGTAAACCTGCAGAAGGGAGGGACGATAAACATCTGGTCCCTTTTGTTTCAACTTATGCACCGGCCGCCCTCGAATTAAATAAAATCGTTAAAGCCAATTTTAAAATAGCACAAACCAAAATAGACCCTCTCCGGGATTTTAGAATTATAGCAGCCTATGGGAGGGGTAGAAACCTGAAGGATCAGTTGGTGCAGGCATCTTTGGGGACCGAGCGACGGGATCCGTTGCAGTCGCATTTTAAAGTACATCAATTTATCACAAATAAATATACTCATCTGAGTGCAGCAGTGCGGGAGGTCTTCCAGCTTGATTCGTCCAATTTGGTGTACGGCATTGAATGCAAAACCTGCAACAAATGGTATATTGGACAGACAAAAAATAGTTTACGTATGCGGCTGAAACAACATTTGTACAGTATAAGACAAACTACAAAGTCTACCGCAATCTACCTACATTTTAGAGATCATGGCTGGGAGAACCTCCTTATCACAGGCCTGGAAGCAGGGACGGCTTGGTCCGGAAAACGGAGACTGTGGAGAGAAAGAATTTGGATTAATAAATTAAATACAGTCTATCCTAATGGGTTAAATGAAATATAAAAATATAAAAAAATATAAAATACTTACCTGGGAGTATGGTGAACGACATTGAGAGGGAATGACTAGCCATATTTTATTTTTATATGATATGTATGAAGTGAAATGTATGTAATTTATTGTATTGATTTTATGGTGTGTTTATGAACGAGCACTTATTTTTTAAAGTACTTTATACATCTACTTTTATATATATATATATATATATGGTGTACATTCCCTTCTTTTATGTCCCATTTCTCCTTAGGAATAATACATGAAACTATATAGTAACCTACAATTTTCCGGACCTAAAACGTACCTGTTTTTATTTTTGTGAACCACAGGTCTGGATCAATGTATTCGCTCCATGAAAATCGCTGAACCGCGAAATCGCCAATTCACAAATTTTGAAAAGTAAACAGAAGAAAAAAGAGATTAGTTTGTGTGCCAGTGCATTCCTGCCTAGGCAGATGTTTTATGATTCCCCTTACCTGACCGGCCAGCGCCACAAACCCTGTCTGTTTTTATTGAATACTTTTAACATTGGCCATCCATTTTAATATAAATAATATTTTTTCTGGGAGCTCTATCCCAGAGAAGCCTACTCAGTTGGGGGAATCGTTTATAGGGTAGGTTAAATTTTATAATGGAGGTGACCGTTTTGTGGAATGTTTTTTCATGGAGTTGATTTCCAGTGGGATATTTTTATATTTACTTTCTTAATTGTGATGTGGTTGGCCTGGGAATTGTGGAGATTTATTGGAATTGTTTGGTGTTCCACAACCAGGTCGCCAATTCGTCGTTTGGTCGATTTTTAGTAGCTCCGCCCTACCCCATGGCACTTACCCAATAGGGATCCTTCTTTTTGCCTCCACCCCCTTTGTTCCCTATATATGTGTGTCTTTCCCTTCATTCTGGTTCTATCCTCTGAAGAAGACACATGGTGTCGAAACGTTAGGAGCTCATTTCAACCTTTTAATCTTTTAACCTTTTAAATCTTTCTACTGACTGTTTTTAATCCTGGATCTTTTATGATCCCTACTTACGTTTTAAATTTACTGGTTTCCCCCGTATTTCCTGAATTTATTTGCACAATTGCAGCACTTTATTAAAGCACAATTTGCACATTGGAGAGTCTGGGCATTGGGAGGGCTCACTCCTTTAGGGGTAAATTTTTAATTACCCCCTTTTGGTTTGTTTTACACAGTGTGGTTTTTATTTTGCTGTGTTTTTGCACATTTGAATTTATTTTGCACTTGTTTATTTTGAGTGGCCCCCCTGCAGGGGTTACCAGCCCCCCATTGGCTTGGTGCCTAGGGGGGAGGGAATACATTTATTTTACCCTCCTCCTTTGGACAGAGTGCTGTTTTTAATCGTATTTTTTAATTGTGCAAATTGGGGAAACTATAAGAAAATCCAGTCAGTTTTTTTGTGTGTCCCCCCTATTTATTTCCTTGTTTTTAAATGTTAACAGAAGCATTTTATTTGTTTTACTCTGGCACTTAATTCCAGCTGTCCCTGTTTTGCACTTTATTGTTGATTCAATCTCTGTTCATGGAACAGAGATTGAGACCGTCTAATTGGGTGAGAAGAGGGGGGAGAGGGAGTGAGAGAAGGGTTTCTCCCAATATTCCACCTGGGGTAAAGAAAAACAATAATGGTGGGCCTGACACCGCTCGACATGGTGTGCCCATCCTGCAGAAGAGGTATTTTACACTCCTGCAGGCCATCCACCATGCTGAGGTGGTGGAACGATCAGAGCGATCTGGGACCTTTCCGGTGGGGATGATGCGCCAGGTGAACAAATTAACATCGTTCATCAAGCCGTCATCTCCTAATGCGGATACCGCAGGGAGGGTAAAGGCCAACACTGATCGGTGGATGGAACAGAATCTTTCCATCCTTAAACATCATTACGATGCAGTGTTGGCTGGGGGGCTCGAGTCCCTTCCCCCATTTGAGCAGGTCGCATTGGAGAAGGCCATCGCCTATGGCCGAGCCAGATACAAGAACAGGCTGACTGGCACCTCCATTGTCGCCTTGACATCGCTCGTGGGGGGGGGGGGGCTGGGCCCCCTATACGGGAGCCGGGGTCAGTTATGGATTTGAGGGAGTGGCCTCCACTTCCGACCCCTTCGGGCCCTGGCCCTGGCCCTCCCTTTTGGACTGGGGGTCCGGGATTGCTCACCGGGCCATTCTGCCCTACTCCTGACCCCAACCCTAACCTTAACCCTAACCTTAACCCTAACCTTAACCCCAGCCCTAACCTTAACCCTATTCCTAACCCTAACCCTAACCTTAACCCTAACCCATGGAAGAAGGGTCAACATGTTTGGAACCATGTTTACCCTAATCCTAACCCTAACCTTAACCCTAACCCTAACCCCAACCCTAACCTTAACCCTAACCTCAACCCTAACCTCAACCCTTACCCTGGCCTTGGCCCCGACCCTAACCCTGATCCGAAACTGAACCCCGGACCTAGCCCTGACCTACGCCCTAACCCTGGCCTTCGCCTTCTGCCGAGCTCCCACCCCCTCCTTACCCCCAACACTGCCACTTGCCCTGTTTCCATTATGGGAGTGGAAACATTTGAGGGGCCTAACACCCGGGGGAGAGTCCAGACTCTCACAGCAGAGATCCATCATGCTCAAAGCCCCTTACCATCGGAGGAGGGTCTGGACTTTCATCCTAATTTCCATCTGGATCTGCCTGATTCGAGCCTTGAGGAGGAATCTTCCCCTCGGGGAGCAAATGGACAGCCCCTTGTGGTGGGGGCCAAATTTAGATCCAATGTGGCAGTGGCCATCTCTGAGTCCATTGGCTCCAGCTCCCAACCTGAGTCAGGAATGGGTCACCGTCCTGTAGATACAGGAGTGACCCAGAGAGGAGATGGACCGGGTGGGCTCGGTGCATCTGAGGATGCTATGCAGCCCTCCCCACGGGGGCCCACCAGACACCCGAACCACTCCAATGATGAGGGGAAGAGGGAGTGGTCATTGACGGTGGAGAGGCCTGTGCTGGTGATAGGGGACTCCAATTTAGCCAACCTTCCCCGGTGTAACAGCCCACTGGTGCAGGTTGACAGTTTCCCGGGGGCCCGCATTTTCCACCTGACGGGAATCCTCGGGAGGCTGTCCCTCTGTGTAGAGACGCAGAAGGTGATCCTTTCAGTGGGCCTGAACAACTGTTTGAAGCTAAACAGTATAGATACCATTGCCAAACAATTTGGTATTCTAGTAACAAAGGCCAAGAAAATATTTCCCTATGCAGAAATATTTATTCCACTGATTCAGATCTCAAAGCGACAAGACCATGACGTTCAGGTGTTGGCACGTGGGGTCAATTTGTTCATCGGGGATAGGTATAGGGTGTTGAAGGGCGTGAAGGACAGTGATTTTAAAGTGCAAAGGGACAGAGTACACTGGACAAAAACAACAGCTTCTTTGATTTTTGATGGTTGGATGGAGCAATTAAACTACCCAGGGGGGTACCGAGAATTCTCACCCCCACGGGATCCAATATTTTAAACGTGTCCCTATATATGTGTGTCTTTCCCTTCATTCTGGTTCTATCCTCTGAAGAAGACACATGGTGGCCAGCGCCACAAACCCTGTCTGTTTTTATTGAATACTTTTAACATTGGCCCTCCATTTTAATATAAATAATATTTTTTTTCTGGGAGCTCTATCCCAGAGAAGCCTACTCAGTTGGGGGAATTGTTTATAGGGTAGGTTAAATTTTATAATGGAGGTGACCGTTTTGTGGAATGTTTTTTCATGGAGTTGATTTCCAGTGGGATATTTTTATATTTACTTTCTTAATTGTGATGTGGTTGGCCTGGGAATTGTGGAGATTTATTGGAATTGTTTGGTGTTCCACAACCAGGTCGCCAATTAATTATAGCAGCCTATAGGAGAAATAAAAACCTGAAAGATCAATTGGTGCAGGCATCTTTAAGGACCGAACGACGTGATCCGTTACAGTCACATTTTAAAGTGAATCAATTTATCACAAATAAATATTTTTGTGAACCACAGGTCTGGATCACTGTATTCGCTCCATGAAAATCGCTGAACCGCGAAATCGCCAATTCACAAATCTTGAAAAGTAAACAGAAGAAAAAAGAGATTAGTTTGTGTGCCAGTGCATTCCTGCCTAGGCAGATGTTTTATGATTCCCCTTACCTGACCGGCCAGCGCCACAAACCCTATCTGTTTTTATTGAATACTTTTAACATTGGCCCTCCATTTTAATATAAATAATATTTTCTCTGGGAGCTCTATCCCAGAGAAGCCTACCCAGTTGGGGGAATCGCTTATAGGGTAGGTTACATTTTACAATGGAGGGACCGTTTTGCAGAATGTTTTTTTTCATGGAGTCGATTTCTAGTAGGATATTTTTATATTTACTTTTTGTGATATGGTTGGCCTGGGAATTGTGGAATTGATTGGAATTGTTTGGTGTTCCACAACCAGGTGGCCAATTAGTCGTTTGGTCGATTTTTAGTAGCTCCGCCCTACCCCATGGCACTTACCCAATAGGGATCCTTCTTTTTGCCTCCACCCCCTTTGTTCCCTATATATGTGTGTCTTTCCCTTCATTCTGGTTCTATCCTCTGAAGAAGACACATGGTGACGAAACGTTAGGAGCTCATTTCAACCTTTTAATCTTTTAAATCTCTCTACTGACTGTTTTTTAATCCTGGATCTTTTATGATCCCTACTTACGTTTTAAATTTACTGGTTTCCCCCGTATTTCCTGAATTTATTTGCACAATTGCAGCACTTTATTAAAGCATAATTTGCACATTGGGGAGTCTGGGCATTGGGAGCTCACTCCTTTAGGGGTACATTTTTAATTACCCCCTTTTGGTTTGTTTTACACAGTGTGGTTTTTATTTTGCTGTGGGAGAGGGAAATGATAGAGAGAGGGTGGGGGTGAGAAGGCGTCGTGTCGTTCAAGGGCCTCGCAGGAGATCCGTCGTCGGGAAGATAGCAGGGGGTTCGGTACACGGTGGGTGGTCCTCTTACGTTCCAGGTCGGGGCAGGCAGCGGGGTAGTCAGACAGGCGAAGGTTGGCAACGTAGCGGGCTCTCGGACGTTCTCGGGGTCGGGCTTCAAAGGGGGCTCTCCTACGGTCAGGGATCATACACAGGACAACGGTGACTTTGCTTACTCTCTCTCTCATCAACTCCTCCGTGTTTCGCCGTAGCTACTCTCCAAAACCGGGTGCTCTGTTGGCTCCTTTTGTAGGGTCTCTGCTGCTCCTGCTGATGCCCTTCAGCTGTGCCTTGATGAGCAGGAACTCCATGTATGGGCATACGGTGATTATCTCCACTGGTTGCAGCTGTGGCCACTTGGGGCGCAGGAACTCCATACATGGTCCTGCCAAAGACAACACGGGGCAAGAGAGGGACAGCAGAAACAGCAGAGACAAAGCGAGGCGAGATGTACACTCCATTTACCACCGTCCCACACTCGCGCATGGGCTTATGCACGGGGCGGGCGCCACAATATATATATATATATATTATTAAAAAATGCATCTGATAGTGAAATAGACTACAGGTACTTCTCCTGTGTGTGTGTCTGTGTGTGTGGTCAGAGAGGATGAGGGGAGACACATTTTACTGTGTAATTGTATTGATAATTTCCTGTACTTGTAACATTCAAGCCTCTGTTGTTTTATATTGATTGTTACATTCCTTTACAGTTCAGTCTTCTTCTAGTTGGTACTGTCGGCCATCATGCTTTATGTTAACATGTATAGTTTATTTCCCTCTTCTATTCTCCCATGGACCAACCACAACAACCAAACCTCATTTCCCCCCAAGTGCCTCTGTGTTTTGGTAGTAATGACAGTAACTCTCACCTTCTGCCTCCTCCTTCTCATTCTGATGAAGGCAGCACTAGTCTACTAGCCTGAACTAACCCTGGAGTCAAGTTCCTTCATTTACTACAATGATGATGATGATGATGATGATGTCCATATAAACAAAGTGTTTGTGAAACAAAGAGCCGTGTGACCTCATGTTGACTCTCCACATGTCAGAGAGGCATGTCTTGTTTGCATGTACACCAGAAATAATACACAATGTACCATAATGGACTGAAATGACCATGTGAAAAGATAGAATCATGTGTAAATAAATAAAATAACCTAGTAGATAAAATTGATTACGTTTATTTATTTTTGCCATCAATCCTCACACAATACCTCATAATGACAAAGGGAAAACACGTTTTTTAAACATTTTGAAATACAGAAATATCTCATGTACAGAAGTATTTAGACCCTTTGCTATGACACTCTTAACATTTGCTAAAAAGAAAAAATGTCTTAAACAAGTCACTGAACAAGTTGAATTGAGTCTGAGTACAAGGATAGTTTTAACTATTATCCTTGATTTAAGATGGACTCAATTCAACTTGTTGAGTGACTTGTTGACAACATTTGTGCATTTGAGTTCAGTGTGATAAAAGAAGAAAACAAGTTGTTTGGGTTTGTTTTTTCTCTGCTGAAGAATTGTGTGTTGGTTGTGAGTAGCTTGGTGGTGTAATGGTAGGAGACATACCCCATGAGCAGAAGGTAGCTGCTTCAAATCTTGTTGTGCTTTCCAAATGTGTCTGCACAGTGAGAGAAATGACAATGATTGAACATAGGGATCCAGAAAGTTGAATGGGATATGCAGTATAGTTTTGAAGTGAGACAGGGAATTCTTTGCAAAAACTCCTAAATCCTATTAAATTATTTAGTGATAACCACTGTGTGATAACCACTGCTGTACACTGTTCTGGAAGGGCGGTGGGGGCAATCCCTGAAATCCCCTCCCCCACTTTTTTTTTTTTAAACATATTTTTATTGTTGAAAAGCACAATGGACACAGCGCCAGGTTAACATGACCATTTTTTTTTTCCTTTCCTACATTTTCTTTCCCCCCGCCTACTCCACCACCCCTCCCAACCCCACGACAACAACAAAAAAATATGTCAATAAAAAAATAAATAAAACAACAAAACAAATTAAAGCAAAACAAAAACTAGAAAACCTCTGGTTGGTTGTGAGTAGCTCTATTACGACGATTTTGAAACTGCTAACCCTCTAGGTTCCAAGAAGGTGATACACAAAATTGGGGGTGTCTACTTTACTCTAAAAAATCTTCCACCCAAGTGTAACTCAGTACTGATGAATGTACATCTTGCAGCTCTATTCTACACTGAAGATCTGAAGACATATGGTTTTGATGTGACACTAAAGCCTCTTATTGATGACCTGAAAATCTTAGAAACCGAAGGAATACAGCTTCCTTGTTTTGAACAACCATTGTTTGGCTCAGTAATTCAAGTAACAGGAGATAATCTGGCTTTAAATAGCTTGTTGGGGTTTGTGGAATCTTTCATACTGAACATTGTAGGGCACTCAATGAAAATCCTGAACTGCGGTCATTATATGATGTTAAAAAGTCATGTGTGCTCAATTCATTAGAGTATTTCCATAACACTGATAACTATGCTGTTGATATAATGCATGATTTGCTAGAGGGTGTGGTACAGTATGAACTTAAGCTGGTTTTTGAGTACCTTGTTAAACAGGGCTATGTCTCTTTGAACTCATTGTCAGACAGGATACAGAGCTTTAATTACGGTTACACAGAACATGAAAACAAACCAAGTGGGTTAAAGATGGATGATAAGAGCAAACACCTGGGTCAGAATGCCGTCCAGTCATGGTGTCTTCTGCACAACACTCCACTTATGTTGGGTGATGTCATTAAAAGGGATAACAGTCACTGGAACTTTCTGCTGCTTCTAATACAGATAGTCAATATAGTGTTTTCCTACACCATAACTGATGGGATGATATCTTACTTGAAACATCTGATCTGTGATCACCATACTCTGTTCAAAGCATTGTTTCCCGACAAGAAGTTGATCCCCAAGCACCATTTGATGATACACTATCCGAGATGCATACAACAAATTGGCCCTCTTATCCATATGTGGTGCATGCGATTTGAAGCCAAACACACATTTTTCAAAAAATGTGGTAAAGATTTCAAAAATCTCACCAAATCATTGGTGAAGCAGCATCAGCGCCAACTGACGTTTCAATTTGAATATTATTGTTTTAGACGATTTGAATTTGGTCCTACAACATCAAAAACAATCAGCACCTTGCAAGGTGGGGAAGAACTTAGTCAGACATTATATTTAGAAGCATGTTCAAGTGTTTCAAGCACCAACTGGGTCAGAAATGATGGTCCTGAGTACCAGGTTGATTTGTTCATATGCACTGGATGTACCGATGATCTCCCCGCTTTCAAAAAGATCTGTGATATTATTATATACGAAGAGCGTGCTTTCATAATAGCCTGTAATGTAGAAACAATGTACTATGATGACCACTTTAATGCCTACTGTATAGAAGACCAAATGGATGAGTTTTCTGTTATCTGCGTGGATGAACTGACTCACTTCAAACCATTTGACAAGCAGTGCTCTAATGAGAATAGTCACAAAGCATACATAGTGCCCTATTCTTATATGTAGAAAAGTTCTCAGTAAATACAGATTGCACTTCTGTCACAAAGTTGTCACAGTGAAGTTGTTACATTATTTTTTATTTTTTATTTTGAATGAATAAGCCTCAAAGTCTGGTACTATTCTGTGACATACATCATCTAATTTTGTTCATTCCATCTGTAAATAAGATGTGATGAAATGCTTAGTAATAAAAACCATGCATATTTACTTTGTACCTTTGCTTACCTACAGAAGGGAGCTAGTGTGACGTGAACATTTAAATTGTCTTTGTTTTGTCTTCTATTTATCTGCCATCAAGATCTGGATGATAACAAAATAAAACATGTTTTTTTATAAAGCAATCAACTTGTATGTCATTCTTATTTTTAATTGGTTCATCACCGAATTATTAAAATATTTCAATATTTTATTTTAATTGTAAAGTAGCATATTTTCACTTTATAGTGTTAATGAGGCAACTCCTTTTATAGTTTTATATATATATATATATATATATATATAAAGCAAATCACACTGAGAGAGTTCATTTCTAACACTAAGCACTGGAGTTGAAAACATGTAACACTGGTAAGTGTTAAGCAGTGTTAAATGTCAACTATAGAAAGAGTTGATATTAACTCTATTATAGTGTAAACATGGCAACACTTTCAAAAGTGTTCAATTCATTCTGTGGGGAGTGGACCCCTCCGGACACTTTAAAAGTGTTGAAATTAACATTTGAGCCTGTCGATTTTGCTGTGTAGTGATTCAACTACTCGTGATTCGACTACTCGTGATGATTCAACTACTAGTGATTCAACTGCTAGTGATTCAACTACTAGTGATTCAACTACTAGTGATTCAACTACTAGTGATTCAACTACTGATGATTCAACTACTAGTGATTCAACTACTAGTGATGATTCAACTACTAGTGATTCAACTACTAGTGATTCAACTAGTAGTGATTCAACTGCTAGTGATGATTCAACTGCTAGTGATTCAACTACTAGTGATTCAACTACTAGTGATTCAACTACTAGTGATTCAACTGCTAGTGATTCAACTACTGTCTCCCGGCAGTCAGGCCCTGTACAGGTACCCCGGACCAACCCTCCGACTAACAGGTATGGACCTCAGCCTGCAGGGTCTTACCCTGTAAGCTACTTCCTAACAGGTCCTGTGTAGGTTGGTGTGGATTAGACTCACTCCGCTGTTAACAGTCTACGTCCCATAGTTCCTCCATTGACTTCCTTTACCCACTTCAGTTGAACTGAAAACTCCCCCGAAAACCGTACACAGAAGTGGGTAACCTCTATGGTTAACGACTGCTCTAATCTTATATGAGTGCAAGTTGGTGTGGTTGCGGAAAGGTGTTTATCGGTAAGTACAATTTACCCAAAGGAGGTCACCAGGAGGAGGTAAAACACTAATGATGAATGGAATAGTTCAATAAAAATAAACATTTTAAAAATTGAGTTTAAAAAACTGTTACTTTAAATGCAGGTTAGATTGTTTAATAATGGATTAAAGCAGTACAGCATAGCTAAGTTATCATAAAAATGGGTTACAGACAGAGTATTAAAATATTAAAATGATGAAAATATAAAAATGATAAAAATTAGAAAATAATAAAATCTCTACCTCCACCCCTACTCTGCCTGATCTACTTGTCTGTGAAATTTAGAGATGTCCCAGTTCCTCTCCGTCGAGTGAAGCCGGTTCCTCTTTCCGCCACGGCTGTGGTAAAGAGCCGGTGTTATGCTCCCCTGGCCGAGGGACTCTGATTCCCGCAGAGTGTCTCAGCTTTCCGGCTACGGTCAACCTCTCGGGCACCAGACAATGAGAGCTCCAGTTTCACCCCGGGGTGAGGTATCCAACACACTCCTTCCTGCTCCGGTCCTTCAGGTTTTAACGTTCCTCAGCGGGGAATGACCGATGTACTGCTCCAGGAAGCTCTTTTTATACTCTGCTTCTGATCCAAAACCTCCCATATGACATCATCTTTGTTTACAAAAAACAAACAAAGCGGTGTTTTAACCCTTTTGGTGGGTAGCTAGAACCATGGCTAAGCTAATCTAGTGGCTAAGTAGCTTGCTTCTAAAGTAAATAAGGAAGTGCTTTTAGGGAAGTCCTATTAAGGAAGTTTTTCTGTCCCTCAACTCTCAGTGTTACAAGACCTCACCAAAACAATACATCCAAACAGTAAAACAGTATAGTAATCAAACATATCCATAAATCAATACCAGTAATCACTCTATACTTCACATTGTTACTCTTAATCATCCTTATCATTCTCATACTTGATTATGGACACATAAACTTCTTGTTGGGGATTCCCACTACCTGACCTACTTCCCCCCGTAGGCCTTACACAATAACCCTTTTTATGCAGTGATAAAACTTTGTATCATCAAAAATAAGCTGTAGTAATATAGTATCATATTTCAGTAATCATCCCTGAGTAAGATTACACAATCAAACATTGGTATTCTTCTATTCTTAGTACTTTCATTGGTAGCATGCCGTCATCACAATGAGGCCTAAGCAGACATGTTGACATGGGGTCATACACTCACACTCTAGTTCCTCTTAAGCAGTTATGCAGTTGCACCTATTTGAATCAACTTATCATTCATAAGCAGTTATGCAGTCGCACCTATTTGAATCAACTTATCATTCATAAGCAGTTATGCAGTCGCACCTATTTGAATCAACTTATCATTCATAAGCAGTTATGCAGTCGCACCTATTTGAGGGATAGATGGAAGATAAAATGTGTTTCAGGAACATCCTCAGCCGCGGTGTCCCTCGTCAGGTCGGGCCCCCGGCTGCTAAGCTTTTTCTCTTTCTAGCAGTGTCATGGTGATTCACCAAGGTTGCTCTCGAACCTCGGGCCGATCCTGCCGTGCTTAACTGGGGAACGTTGGGAATGGTGTTCAGGCCGGGAAAAGGCCGTAATAGACTCGCCCTCGGTGACACAACTCAAACACCCAATTTAACCAACTCTTACGTACACACACACATACACACACACACACACACACACACATAGGAGAAGGAACAACATGTACATTGGATAGATAGACAGGTGAAGGAATCTATGGAAAGTGAATTACAGAACATGTCCATGTTGTACTGACAGAGAAGGAGAGCTGTCTTCACATCCACTCCCTGCTATCTTACACACAGCAACGTAATCCAGCATCACAACTCAAACACCCAATCTAACCAACTCTTATATACATACAGACACTCTCTCCTGTGTTATTCTCAGAGTTCATCATCAGTCTGATTTGATCATCTAATCATTCATCTGGATTGTTTCACTGTCAGTTGCATTTCCATAAAAAAAAACAAAAAAACATGTAAGCTTCTGTTTTTTTGTCGCTCAATTGCTGAACCTATTTCCTATCAGATGCATTTTATTTAATTTAATAATGTATATATACATATATATATACATATATATATATATATATATATATATATATATATATACATATATATACAGTAAAAAATAATATAACTACACACGACACACTACACACTACACCCTACACACTGGGAGAGGGAACATCTGTACATCCAACATCTCAGTGAAAACACACCACTATCCAACTGCATCATGTTATGATCCATCATCAGATGGATCCTTTGGTGTTCAGTGTGATCTCCCTGAGACTAGTTTACACAGGGTCACTGAACAGCCCACATACCCAACCATAAACCCTTGGTAGAGGGGCTCAGTGAATGTGGAGTGGAATGTGTGCAGGAGGGTCCGTGTGTCAGAGGAGACGCTGTAGAAGGACAGAGTGCCGGCCGGCCAGTCCAGATACACTCCTACTCTGTGGGAGCCAGAGGAGGGGACAGGTATGTCAGTGCTCTTATAATTGTGCCAGGCGGAGTAACTGTCATCAGAGCACCTCAGACTCCAGGACTTGTCATTGAATCCCAACCCACAGTCATCACCCTTTCCTCTCCTGCTGATTCCTTTATATGTCACTCCTATATCAGCCCATCCCCCACTCCTCTCTACCTCCCAGTAACAGCGCCCAGTCAGACCCTCTCTACACAGCACCTGTGCCCAGTAGTCAAATCTCTCTGGGTGATCAGGATACGGCTGCTCCTCTCTCCCCAGTGTCACCTTTCTGTTCTCCTCAGACAGAGCGAGTTCTCTGTGTGCTGTGTTTGGGTCCAGTGTGAGCTCACAGGCATCTGGGGGAAGAGCAGAGGGAGGGAGGGAGGGAGGGAGAGAGAGAGAGAGAGAGGAGAGAGAGAGAGGGGGACGGAGGAAGAGAGAGAGAGGAGAGGGGAGAGAGAGAGAGAGAGAGAGAGGGGGAGAGAGAGAGAGAAAGAGAGGAGAGAGAGAAAAAGAGGAGAGAGAGAGAGAAAGAGGAGGAAGAGAGAGGGGGACAGAGGAAGAGAAAGAGAGAAAGGGATGGAGGGAGAGAGAGAGAAGAGAGAGAGGAAGAGAGAGAGGGAGAATAAGAGAGAGAGGAGGAAGAGAGAGGGGGACGGAGGAAGAGAAAGAGAGAGAGAGAGAGAGAGAGAGAGGGGAGAGAGGAGAGGGGGGAGAGAGTGGGACAGAGGAAGAGAGAGAGGGACGGAGGAAGAGAGAGAGAGAGGAGAGAGAGAGAGAGGGGAGAGAGGAGAGGGGGGAGAGAGTGGGACAGAGGAAGAGAGAGAGAGAGAGGGAGAGAGAGAGGGGAGATAGAGAGAAGGAACAGAGAGGGGGATGGAGGAAGAGAAAGAGAGAGGGATGGAGGGAGGGAGAGAGAGAGAGAGAGAGGGAGAGAGAGAGAGAGAGAGAGGAGGAAGATAGAGAGAGACGGAGGAAGAGAAAGAGAGAGAGGGAGGGAAGGAGAGAGAGAGAGAGGAGAGAGAGAGAGAGAGAGGGGACGGAGGAAGAGAAAGAGAGAGAGGGTTGGAGGGAGAGAGAGAGGGATGGAGGGAGAGAGAGAGGAGAAAGAAAGAGAGAGGGAGAGAGAGAGAGAGAAAGGAGGAAGAGAGAGGGGGACGGAGGAAGATAAAAAGAGAGAGGGATGGAGGGAGAGAGAGAGAGAGGGGGAGAGAGAGGGAGGGTGGGAGAGTCAGATATGTAGGCTGTCTTTGATGAGTCTCTCCCTCTCCTAGAGATCTCTCGTTGTGTCTCAGAGTTTGTGGAGAGGATCAATGGAGGGAGGGAGGGAGGGAGGGATAAAGGGAGGGAGAGGAGGGAGGAACAGAGAGAGGGAGGGAGGGAGAGATAAAGAGAGAGAGAAACTGTCAGCTACTTCAGGAGAAACACACTCACATTGGAAGAACTGGTCCTGGGCTCTGGTCTTGGGCTCTGGTGGCAGGAAAACATCCACTCCATTCACTACAGACGGGAGGGAGGGAGGGAGAGAGAGAGGGAGGGAGAGAGGAAGAAAAAGGAAGGGAGGAGAGGGAGGGAGGGGGAGACAGAGAGAGAGGGGAGGTAGGGGTAGAGGGAGGGAGAAAGGGATGAGAGGGACGGAGGAGGAGATAGGGAGAGGGAGGGAGGGAAAGAGGGAGAGAGAAAAATAGGGAGGGAGAGGAGGGAGGGAGGGAGGGATAGAGAGAGGAGGGAGGGAGGGAGAGAGAGAGAGGGAGGGAGGGAGAGGAGGGAGGGAGGGAGATGGAGGGAGGGAGGGAGAAAGAGGGAGGGATAGAGGGAGGGATAGAGGGAGGATGGAGAGAGGGAGAGAGGAAGAAAGGAGGGAGGCAGAGAGGGAGGGATATAGGGAGGGGGGGAGAGAGGGAGAAAGAGGGAGGGAGATGATAGAGGGAGAGAGGGAGGGAGGGAGAGAGGGAGGGGGGGATAGAGGGGGGAAGGAGGGAGGGAGGGATAGAGGGAGGAAGAGTTAAGGAGAGGATAGAGGGTGAGAGGGATGAAGGAGGGAGGGAGAGAGGGAGATAGAGGAGAGAGGGAGGGAGCGAGAGAGGGAGAGGAGGAATCGAGGGAGGGAGAGTAGGAGAGAGAGGGAGGGAGGGAGAGAGAAGAGGGAGGGAGGGAGGGTGGAAGGGAGAGAGGGACAGAGAAAGTGGGAGGGAGAGGATAGAGGGAGAGAGGGAGGGATGGAGAGGAGAGAGGGAGGGATAAAGGGAGGAAGGATGGAGGGAGAGAGAGGAGGGAGGGAGGAAGAGAGGGAGAGGAGGGATAGAGGGAGGGATAGAGGGAAAGAAGGAGGGAGAGAGAGAGGGAGGGAGAGAGGGATTGATAGAGGGAGGAAGGAGGGAGGGAGAGAGGCAGAGAGGGAGGGACAGGTGGGAGAGAGGGAGGGAGAGAGGGGGTGAGGGAGGGAGGGAGAGGATTGAGGGAGAAAGGGAGAGAGAGGAGGGAGGGAGGAAGAGAGGGATAGAGGGAGGGATAGTGCGAAGGATAGAGGGAGGAAGAAGGGAGGGAGGGAGAGGTGGGAGGGAGGGAGAGATAGAGGGATTGATAGAGGGAGGGATGGATGGTGAGAGGGAGAGAGAGGAAGGAGGGAGAGAGGTAGAGAGAAAGAGGGAGGGAGAGGATAGAGGGAGGGATAGAGGTAGGGAGAGAGGTAGGGAGAGAGGGAAGGATAGAGGGAGGGAGGGATGGAGGGAGAAAGAGGAGGGAGGGAGGCAAAGAGGGAGGGAAAGAGGGAGTGGAGGGAAGGAGGGAGGGATAGAGGGAGGGAGAGAGAAAGGGAGAGAGGTGGGGGAAGGAGGGAGGGAGAGGATGGAGGGAGGGAGAGAGGTAGGTAGAGTAGCAGAGAGAGGTAGGAAGGGAGAGAGAGGCACGGAGGGAGAGCAAGAGGAGGGAGGGAGGGAGGAAAGGGAGGGAAAGAGAGAGAAAGTGGGAAGGAGGGAGAGAGTGAGGTAGGGAGGGAGAGAGGGAGGGAGGGAGAAAGGGAGAGAGGGTGGGAGGTAGAGGGAGAGGGGGGTAGGGAGGGAGAGAGAGAAAAAGACAGAGAAAGAGGGAAAGAGAGAGAGCGAGATTGGATGGGGAGAAGAGGTAGGGAGGGAGAGAGGGAGGGAGAGAGGGAGAGAGAGAGAGAGAGACATGTATCAGTCAAGGGTTGTAAACATGGACAGGTCCCACATTGTTCTGATGGGGGGAAAAGAGAAGGCCTCACTTTGCAGGTTAACCCTTTGGGGACCAGGGGTATTTTCTCCATTTTTACATACATTTCTTCTTTCTCAATTTGAAGGCACTTCCATACAAAATAATAGCCAAGTGTTTCATATCAATATTTTCAGGACAAACTCAGCTTTCTTGACTGTGATAGATGTTTACCCCAACAGCACTGTGTGAAGAGGTAAGTAGGCCTAAACCTGAACATTTCGAATCTGTTTTTCAGAAATGTTTCAAATCCCATGTGAAAACATATCTTTACCCATGTGGATGAATTGTTTTGGTGGTTGAAATTCATTCATGAAGTCCTGAGCTACACAGAAATGGTATACAATATGAATAAAATACTAGACAAAATATAAAAAAGGACTTCTAATGGATCCTTGTAAACACATCTTCTCTGCTTTCTGTCTCTGTCACTGTCACTGAAATGTTTGTCAATACCGACAATGCCGACAACACGTGTAGCAAAGAAGATGGACGTGTGAATCGACCAATCACCGACGGTAAAAGGCAGTGTCTAACGACTCAAGCTAGTCTGCTACCAAATTCACCAATTACGCAAGGAGGGCGTGTACCAAGCTGTTCCGAGGCTCATAGCTCCATCTGTGAGTGAGAGGGCATGTCACAGGAATCGAAAGCTGAGAGTCTACCGATTCAGGGGATATTTAAACCATGTTTCTACGCCGGATTATCACAGAGATATTGATCAAAACATTTTGGAAACCCCTGAAAACGCAGCCGCGCGTTTGAGGTCCCGAAAGGGTTAAATCAGTAGGGTTAGGGTTATGGGTTGGGGTTAGGCTTAGGGGTTAGGGTCTCTTGTTGGTTAGGGGTTAGGGTTAAGGGTTAGGGTTAGGGGTTTGGGGTTAGGGTCTGTTGTCGGGTGGATGTTTTCATTGATGGTTTAGTATTTGGGTTAGGGTTAGGCTTAGGCGTTTAGGGTCTGTTGGTTGGATGTTTTCATTGATGGTTTAGTATTTGGGTTGGGTTAGGGGTTAGGGTTAGGGGTTAGGGGTTAGGGTTAGGGTTTAGGGTCTGTTGTTAGTTGGATGTTTTCATTGATGGTTTAGTATTTGATAGAATAGAATCTGAATTGTATGTGACTTTAAATGTCCGACTGATGGGGAAACGGAAAGTCATAAAAAGAGGCTTTGCCAAGAGGAGGGGAGACAATAGGATTTGCGCCACCTGGGGGAGTCCAACTGTTTGAGTGACCTGGGTCTGAGAGGACCATTTAGTCTAAAAGCCCACAAAATGAAATCTAACGTGTTGCAGAGAACCGGTGGATCGACCTTGTTTACAAGAACATTGGCTGAGAATA
>NC_139654.1:3430000-3442500 GCF_951799395.1 Argentina silus | reverse complement strand
AGGAAACTTTGCAATTCTTTTTTTTGGTACTCTTTCTCTCTCTCTCTCTCTTTCTCTCTCTCTCTTTCTCTGTCTCTCTTTCTTTCTCCATCTCTCACTCTCTCTCTCTCTGTCTCTCTATCTGTCCATCTCTCTCTCTACCTCTCTATCTCTCTATCTCTCTCTCTCTCTATCTATCTGTCTGTCTCTCTCTCCCTCTCTCTATCTCTCTCTCTCTCTATCTCTCTGTCTCTCTCTCTCTTTCTCTCTCTCTGTCTGTGTCTTTGTCTATCTCTCTATCTCTCTCTCTCTCTCTCTCTCTCTCTCTCTTATTTTGGTATGAGAAGAAGAAGTTCCAGAAAAACATTCGCGGTTCATTATTTTGGTACTAGAAAAAGAAGTTTCATAAAAAACTATGTCTTTTGTTATTTTGGTAGTAGAGAAAGACGTTTCAGAAGAAACTTTGTTGTTTGTTATTTTGGTACTACAGAAAGAAGTTCCAGAACAAACTTTGCGGTTCATTATTTTGGTACTCTGTCTCTTTCTCTCTCTCTCTCTATCTCTTCATCTCTCTCTCTCCCTCTGTCTCTCTCTCTCTCACGCTGTCTCTCTCTCTCTCTGTCTCTCTCTCTTTTTCTCTGTCTCTCTCTCTTTCTCCATGTCTCTCTCTCTATATATATATGTCCATCTCTCTCTCTCCCTCTCTCTATTTCTCTGTCTCTCTCTCTCTCTCTGTCTCTCTCTCTGTCTCTCTTTCTGTCTGTCTCTTTGTCTATCTCTCTATCTGTCATTCTTTCTCCATCTCTCTCTCTCTCTCTCTTATTTTGGTATGAGAGGAAGAAGTTCCAGAAAAACCTTCGCGGTTTGTTATTTTGGTACGAGAGAAAGAAGTTCCAGTTGAAACTTTGTGGTTGTTTTTTTTGGTACTAGAGAAAGAAGTTCCAGAAGAAACTTTGCGATTCAATATTTTGGTAGGTGAGAAAGGAGTTCCTGTAGAAACTTTGTGGTTGTTTTTTTTGGTACTAGAGAAAGAAGTTTCAGAAGAAACTTTGCGATTCTTTATTTTGGTACTCTATCTCTTTTTCTCTCTCTCTTTCTCTGTTTCTCTCTCTTTCTCTATCTATCTCTCCATCTCTCTCTCTCTATCTCTCTCTCTCTCTCTCTCTCTCCCTCTCTCTATCTATCTCTCTATCTGTCTCTCTCTCTCTCTCTCTCTTATTTTGGTATGAGAGGAAGAAGTTCCAGAAACACCTTCGCGGTTCGTTATTTTGGTACGAGAAAAAGAAGTTCCAGTAGAAACTTTGTGGTTTGTTATTTTGGTACTAGAGAAAGAAGTTTCAGAAGAAACTTTGCGATTCTTTATTTTGGTACTCTGTCTCTTTCTCTCTCTCTCTCTCTGTCTCTCTCTCTGTCTCTCTTTCTGTCTGTCTCTTTGTCTATCTCTCTATCTGTCATTCTTTCTCCATCTCTCTCTCTCTCTCTCTTATTTTGGTATGAGAGGAAGAAGTTCCAGAAAAACCTTCGCGGTTTGTTATTTTGGTACGAGAGAAAGAAGTTCCAGTTGAAACTTTGTGGTTGGTTTTTTTGGTACTAGAGAAAGAAGTTCCAGAAGAAACTTTGCGATTCAATATTTTGGTAGGTGAGAAAGGAGTTCCAGTAGAAACTTTGTGGTTGTTTTTTTTGGTACTAGAGAAAGAAGTTTCAGAAGAAACTTTGCGATTCTTTATTTTGGTACTCTATCTCTTTTTCTCTCTCTCTTTCTCTGTTTCTCTCTCTTTCTCTATCTATCTCTCCATCTCTCTCTCTCTATCTCTCTCTCTCTCTCTCTCCCTCTCTCTATCTATCTCTCTATCTGTCTCTCTCTCTCTCTCTCTCTTATTTTGGTATGAGAGGAAGAAGTTCCAGAAAAACCTTCGCGGTTCGTTATTTTGGTACGAGAAAAAGAAGTTTCAGAAGAAACTTTGCGATTCTTTATTTTGGTACTCTGTCTCTTTCTCTCTCTCTCTTTCTCTGTGTCCCTCTCTTTCTCTATCTCTCCATCTCTCTCTCTCTCCATCTCTCACTCTCCTTCTGTCTCTCTCTCTCCTGAGCCTGAGGGGAGGAGCTACAGGTGGTAGTGGGCCTGAGGGGAGGAGTTACAGGTGGTAGTGGGCCTGAGGGGAGGACTAACAGGTGGGAGTGGGCCTGAGGGAGGGGAGCAATAATGATGGATGCATAACCAGCTCAGCCCAGCCCAGCCCAGCCCAGCCCAGCCCAGCCCAGCCCAGCCCAGCCCAGCCCAGCCCAGCCCAGTACAGCCCTTTACACCTCAGTACATCCCAGCCTAGTACAGCCCAGCCCAGTACAGCCCAGTACAGCCCAGCCCAGTACAGCCCAGTACAGCCCAGTACAGCCCAGTACAGCCCAGCTTAGCCTAGTATAACCCAGCCCAGTACAGCCCAATCAGATCTGGAGTTAGACCCGGTCTGATCTGGTCTGACCTGGTGTTAGAACCGGTCTGATCTGGTCTAGGTCTGGAGTTAGAACCGGTCTGATCTGGTCTAGGTCTGGTGTTAGAACCAGTTTTACCTGGTGTTAGACCCGGTCTGACCTGGTCTGATCTAGTGTTAGAACCGGTCTGATCTAGTGTGCACCTGCTGTGAGAACCTGTCTGATCTGGTCCACCGTCTGGTCTGGACTGTGTGTGTCTATATGTGCATGGCTGTGTGTGTGTGTGTGTGTGTCTGGTTGTACATTATCTTAAGACATTCTGCAAGTACGTTGGGGGGTGAGTCTGTGTGCAGGCTATGGGAGTATGTGTTTACACCGTGAGTGGTGGTGTTTCTAAGAAAGAGAGACATACCTATCAACAGAAATACGAGGCTGAAGCCACATTTCTTTCCATACCTGAATAAAGCATTCATCCAGTAAGACCAGTTAAGGTTGCTAATGTTTGTAGAGAACACACACATATATGACACAAGACTGCCAGGCGTGTGTGTCCTTTAAATGGTTGGCAGAAATGTGACAACAAAGCACCCTAAAGTCATTTTATAATTCTGGAACTTTCCCTTCCATCTGTAGAAAGATCTGTATATTGACCAGTGAAAATGAAATTATATCATCACATACAATTTTAAAGGAATCTATGTTACCTCATTTAAATCAACGAAAACAAAACCCTTCCCTGCTTTTTCTGTCTTCAGTTTCTCCACCTGACTCTCAGTGTCTGTCACTCTGAGCTCATCCACCTGGATCTCACTGGCACAGTCTGGCCTTCAAAGCTGAAACAACATCAAATGAAATGTCTGTTAGTCTGAGCACTGAGAGAACATGATTGAATTAGTTGAGGTGGGGGAGAGCAGAGCTACGACACATCACTGGATGTGAAACGGCCGGTCCCCTAGAAAAGAGGGAAACGCTGCCCTGTTACATGATGGTCTCTCTTTGTTACCTGCATCATCACTCTTCATGGCTGTCATTCTGAAAGAGGGAAACGCTGCCCTGTTACATGATGGTCTCTCTTTGTTACCTGCATCATCACTCTTCATGGCTGTCATTCTGAAAGAGGGAAACGCTGCCCTGTTACATGGATGGTCTCTCTTTGTTACCTGCATCATCACTCTTCATGGCTGTCATTCTGAAAGAGGGAAACGCTGCCCTGTTACATGATGGTCTCTCTCTGTTACCTGCATCATCACTCTTCATGGCTGTCATTCTGAAAGAGGGAAACGCTGCCCTGTTACATGGATGGTCTCTCTTTGTTACCTGCATCATCACTCTTCATGGCTGTCATTCTGAAAGAGGGAAACGCTGCCCTGTTACATGATGGTCTCTCTTTGTTACCTGCATCATCACTCTTCATGGCTGTCATTCTGAAAGAGGGAAACGCTGCCCTGTTACATGATGGTCTCTCTTTGTTACCTGCATCATCACTCTTCATGGCTGTCATTCTGAAAGAGGGAAACGCTGCCCTGTTACATGGATGGTCTCTCTTTGTTACCTGCATCATCACTCTTCATGGCTGTCATTCTGAAAGAGGGAAACGCTGCCCTGTTACATGATGGTCTCTCTTTGTTACCTGCATCATCACTCTTCATGGCTGTCATTCTGAAAGAGGGAAACGCTGCCCTGTTACATGATGGTCTCTCTTTGTTACCTGCATCATCACTCTTCATGGCTGTCATTCTGAAAGAGGGAAACGCTGCCCTGTTACATGGATGGTCTTTCTTTGTTACCTGCATCATCACTCTTCATGGCTGTCATTCTGAAAGAGGGAAACGCTGCCCTGTTACATGATGGTCTCTCTTTGTTACCTGCATCATCACTCTTCATGGCTGTCATTCTGAAAGAGGGAAACGCTGCCCTGTTACATGATGGTCTCTCTTTGTTACCTGCATCATCACTCTTCATGGCTGTCATTCTGAAAGAGGGAAACGCTGCCCTGTTACATGGATGGTCTCTCTTTGTTACCTGCATCATCACTCTTCATGGCTGTCATTCTGAAAGAGGGAAACGCTGCCCTGTTACATGGATGGTCTCTCTTTGTTACCTGCATCATCACTCTTCATGGCTGTCATTCTGAAAGAGGGAAACGCTGCCCTGTTACATGATGGTCTCTCTCTGTTACCTGCATCATCACTCTTCATGGCTGTCATTCTGAAAGAGGGAAACGCTGCCCTGTTACATGGATGGTCTCTCTTTGTTACCTGCATCATCACTCTTCATGGCTGTCATTCTGAAAGAGGGAAACGCTGCCCTGTTACATGATGGTCTCTCTTTGTTACCTGTATCATCACTCTTCATGGCTGTCATTCTGAAAGAGGGAAACGCTGCCCTGTTACATGATGGTCTCTCTTTGTTACCTGCATCATCACTCTTCATGGCTGTCATTCTGAAAGAGGGAAACGCTGCCCTGTTATATGGATGGTCTCTCTTTGTTACCTGCATCATCACTCTTCATGGCTGTCATTCTGAAAGAGGGAAACGCTGCCCTGTTACATGATGGTCTCTCTCTGTTACCTGCATCATCACTCTTCATGGCTGTCATTCTGAAAGAGGGAAACGCTGCCCTGTTACATGGATGGTCTCTCTCTGTTACCTGCATCATCACTCTTCATGGCTGTCATTCTGAAAGAGGGAAACGCTGCCCTGTTACATGGATGGTCTCTCTTTGTTACCTGCATCATCACTCTTCATGGCTGTCATTCTGAAAGAGGGAAACGCTGCCCTGTTACATGGATGGTCTCTCTTTGTTACCTGCATCATCACTCTTCATGGCTGTCATTCTGAAAGAGGGAAACGCTGCCCTGTTACATGGATGGTCTCTCTTTGTTACCTGCATCATCACTCTTCATGGCTGTCATTCTGGACCGCAAGGCAGACAGTTCTGCAGCCTGAACTATAATGATGAGGGACAGACCTCTGTTAATACTTCTAGACACCTGTTCTGTCCTCATTATACGTAGCTGGACACCTTTAAACACCTCCCATCATCAAGAGTCTGGAGACAGAATGTCAGTCTGACTTCAGGTTTATTGACTTAGAAAGGGTGAAACTGAGAAAGAGAAACAATAATCAATGATATGGTTTCACATCCACACATCGCCACATATAGCTACAATGTGTTGTATTAATATTGAAATAAAGTATCCCCTGTCAGTTAACATAACCAAGAATGCCCAATGTGTAAAGTATTGCTCCACTATTTATTTTTTTATATAATAGGCCATATAATGCGAGTTCATATGAAGAAATAAAATGTAAGTTTACATAATCACCATGACAACCAATAGTACAAGCTAAACTAGCATCTTCCATTAGGACAATTTGTACCAATATAATCATGACAGCCATGAATCATGCACTGTTTAAATTATTTTTATTGAATGTTTTACTTTTAGTATGTGTTATCTGTTGTGCCTGGGCACTTTATCTGTCTCACCGTGGGAGAGTGAGAAACGTCCTCTCGATTCCTTTGTATGTCTTGACATGTGAAGAATTGACAATAAAGCCACTTTGACTTTGACTTTGACTTTGACTTTGATGAAATGTAACAAAGTTCCCAAAAATAACCATCTATAAATTCAGGAATGGAGTCAATGAATTTGTTACATCCCGACAATGCAACCAAAAGGCGTAAGACGTTTGAAGATTGAACGAGGTTCGAACAGGTCGTGGGAGACAACCAACAACAACATCAACTTCCAGAAGAAAGAGGTCACATGACAGCTCATGAATGAAGAGAGGAACAGATACTACAAATCACCACTAGGAGGCACCAAAACCATGTAAAGGGAAGTGTTCATACTTAGTAAACAGAACAACACCTGTGAAAACTCTTCTCCTCAGGACAGTCGTCACACATACAGTATCCATCTTTATGCTCCAGCAGCTTTCTCTCTTCAGTTCATCCACCTCTGTTGCTTGGGCTGGATTTAAAGGGAACAAGACAATATCAACTAGGATGTACTGTTTGATGTTCCAGTCAATGGCATGTCTGTTCTGACCACAAATGAGAGAAATCATTCACCCACAATCCTGTTGACTGTGACTTCATTATAGATAATAGATGGGTTATAGATGGATACATTGATTATAGATGATAGATGGGTTATAGATGGATACATTGATTATAGATAATAGATGGGTTATAGATGGATACATTGATTATAGATGATAGATGGGTTATAGATGGATACATTGATTATAGATGATAGATGGGTTATAGATGGATACATTGAATATAGATGATAGATGGGTTATAGATGGATACATTGATTATAGATAATAGATGGGTTATAGATGGATACATTGATTATAGATAATAGATGGGTTATAGATGGATACATTGATTATAGATAATAGATGGGTTATAGATGGATACATTGATTATAGATGATAGATGGGTTATAGATGGATACATTGATTATAGATAATAGATGGGTTATAGATGGATACATTGATTATAGATGATAGATGGGTTATAGATGGATACATTGATTATAGATGATAGATGGGTTATAGATGGATACATTGATTATAGATGATAGATGGGTTATAGATGGATATATTGATTATAGATGATAGATGGGTTATAGATGGATACATTGATTATAGATAATAGATGGGTTATAGATGGATACATTGATTATAGATGATAGATGGGTTATAGATGGATACATTGATTATAGATAATAGATGGGTTATAAATGGATACATTGATTATAGATGATAGATGGGTTATAGATGGATACATTGATTATAGATGATAGATGGGTTATAGATGGATACATTGATTATAGATGATAGATGGGTTATAGATGGATACATTGATTATAGATAATAGATGGGTTATAGATGGATACATTGATTATAGATGATAGATGGGTTATAGATGGATACATTGATTATAGATGATAGATGGGTTATAGATGGATACATTGATTATAGATGATAGATGGGTTATAGACGGATACATTGATTATAGGTGGATAATTGTTTGCATTTGTGTAACATAAGATGCATCAACAAAGGACTTCAGATTCCACTACCTTGGAAAAGAACTTGGTCTATGAGTACTTGAGAAAATCGCAGACAAAATAAATGTATTATTATTATTGTTATTGTTATTATTATTATTGTTATTATTATTAATATCATTATTATCATCATCATCATCATTATTATTATTATTATTATTATTATTAATGTTATTATTATTATTATTATTATTATTATTGTTGTTATTATTACTATCATTATTGTTATTAATGTTATTAATGTTATTATTATTATTATTATTATTATTAATGTTATTATTATTATTATTATTATTATTATTGTTGTTGTTATTATTACTATCATTATTGTTATTAATGTTATTAATGTTATTATTATTATTAAAGCCATATCATGTCATCACGTGTGGCGGGGTGGTACTCCTAACATTACTGGTTTCAGAAAGTTGTTCAGAAACGCCACTCTCACGTCTAGGGGTGAGAGACCCTCTAGTGGGCCACTATACTTAAGGCTGGGTTCCCTCCACACGTCGTGTTCAATTCAATGAACTTCAGCAGAGGCTGTGGAATCAAAGAAATAGATATACACAGTTTATTATAACAAGTACAATATTAAAAGGCATACAAATGGATATCCTAGTAGCAGCTTCACTAATAATTGACATATTATTTAATATTATTTACATGAATTGGGGCCTTGGCCTAGAATGAAATCTAAAAACAGCTTAACAAGAAAACGAATAAACACTAAGGGTCGGGGCAGGGTGTGATTATGGGCATGGTTTGGTGTGGTGTGGTGTGGTGTGGTGTGGTTGTGGTGTGGTGTGGTGTGGTTGTGGTGTGGTGTGGTGTGGTGTGGTGTGGTGTGGTTGTGTTGTGGTGTGGTGTGGTGTGGTTGTGGTGTGGTGTGGTGTGGTGTGGTGTGGTGTGGTGTGGTGTGGTGTGGTGTGGTGTGGTGTGGTTGTGGTGTGGTTGTGGTGTGGTGTGGTTTGGTTTGGTTTGGTGTGGTTTGGTTTGTGAGCTCTTAACCTGAAGGGCATGCTATAGATTAGTTAAGATAAACACACTTAATACTGTATCCCACTGTGTAAAGATTAGATAAACACACTTAATACTGTATCCCAGTGTGTAAAGATTAGATAAACACATTTAATACTGTATCACACTGTGTAAAGATTAGATAAACACACTTAATACTGTGTAGCTCACACTAAATATCACACCCAAACATTAGGCTGTTAGTTTGCTTTAGTTTGCCGTTAGTTTGCTAAAGGACAAGGCCAGAACATCTAAAATACATCTAAAGGACAAGGCCAGAACATCTAAAATACATCTAAAGGACAAGGCCAGAACATCTAACATACATCTAAAGGACAAGGCCAGAACATCTAACATACATCTAAAGGACAAAGGCCAGAACATCTAAAATACATCTGAAGGACAAGGCCAGAACATCTAAAATACATCTAAAAGACAAGGCCAGAACACCTAAAATACATCTAAAGGACAAAGGCCAGAACATCTAAAATACATCTGAAGGACAAGGCCAGAACATCTAAAATACATCTAAAAGACAAGGCCAGAACACCTAAAATACATCTAAAGGACAAGGCCAGAACACCTAAAATACATCTAAAGGACAAGGCCAGAACACATAAAATACATCTAAAAGACAAGGCCAGAACACCTAAAATACATCTAAAGGACAAAGGCCAGAACATCTAAAATACATCTGAAGGACAAGGCCAGAACACCTAAAATACATCTAAAGGACAAGGCCAGAACACCTAAAATACAGCTAAAGGACAAGGCCAGAACACCTAAAATACATCTAAAAGACAAGGCCAGAACACCTAAAATACATCTAAAGGACAAGGCCAGAACACCTAAAATACATCTAAAGGACAAGGCCAGAACACATAAAATACATCTAAAAGACAAGGCCAGAACATCTAAAATACATCTAAAGGACAAGGCCAGAACACATAAAATACATCTAAAAGACAAGGCCAGAACATCTAAAATACATCTAAAGGACAAGGCCAGCGCATCCACTCTGTCAGAAGCCCACCAGAGGGACATGGGGGGGGGGGGATTTAGAACTATCCTTGTACTCAGACTCATTTCAACTTGTTGAGTGACTTGTTTCAGACAGTTTTGCATTTTAGGAAATGTTAAGAGTCTGAATACTTCTGTGCATGAGATATTTCTGTATTTCAAAATGTTTAAAAAACGTATTTTCTCTTTGTCATTATGGGGTATTGTGTGAGGATTAATGGCAAAAATAAATAAACGTAATCAATTTTATCTACTAGGTTATTTTATTTATTTACACATGATTCTATCTTTTCACATGGTCATTTCCAGTCCATTATGGTATATTGTGTATTATTTCTGGTGTACATGCAAACAAGACATGCCTCTCTGACATGTGGAGAGTCAACATGAGGTCACACGGCTCTTTGTTTCACAAACACTTTGTTTATATGGACATCATCATCATCATCATCATCATTGTAGTAAATGAAGGAACTTGACTCCAGGGTTAGTTCAGGCTAGTAGACTAGTGCTGCCTTTATCAGAATGAGAAGGAGGAGGCAGAAGGTGAGAGTTACTGTCATTACTACCAAAACACAGAGGCACTTGGGGGGGAAATGAGGTTTGTGAGTTGTGGTTGGTCCATGGGAGAATAGAAGAGGGAAATAAACTATACATGTTAACATAAAGCATGATGGCCGACAGTACCAACGAGAAGAAGACTGAACTGTAAAGGAATGTAACAATCAATATAAAACAACAGAGGCTTGAATGTTACAAGTACAGGAAATTATCAATACAATTACACAGTTAAATGTGTCTCCCCTCATCCTCTCTGACCACACACACACACACACACACACACACACACACACAGGAGAAGGAACAACATGTACGTTGGATAGATAGACAGGTGAAGGAATCTATGGAAAGTGAATTACAGAACATGTCCATGTTGTCCTGACAGAGAAGGAGAGCTGTCTTCACATCCACTCCCTGCTATCTTACACACAGCAACGTGATCCAGCATCACAACTCAAACACCCAATCTAACCAACTCTTATATACATACAGACACTCTCTCCTGTGTTATTCTCAGAGTTCATCATCAGTCTGATTTGATCATCTAATCATTCATCTGGATTGTTTCACTGTCAGTTGAATTTCTTCTATACATCCACTCTCTCAGGCAGGGCTACTCATCTCAAGAGCTACACTGACACGACACACTGTACACTACACCCTACACCCTAGACCCTCCACACTATACACTATACCCTACACCCTACACCCTACACAATGGGAGAGGGAACATCTGTACATCCAACATCTCAGTGAAAACTCACCACTATCGAACTGCATCATGTTATGATCCATCATCTTTGAGACTTTGGTGTTCAGTGTGATCTCCCTGAGACTAGTTTACACAGGGTCACTGAACAGCCATAGCCCCAAAGCCTAAACCCTGGGTAGAGCGGCTCAGTGAATGTGGAGTGGAATGTGTGCAGGAGTGTCCGTGTGTCATAGGAGACCCTGTAGAAGGACAGAGTGCCGGCCGGCCAGTCCAGATACACTCCTACTCTGTGGGAGCCAGAGGAGGGGACAGGTATGTCAGTCTTCTTATTATTGTGCCAGGCGGAGTAAATGTTACCAGAGCAAAACAGACTCCAGGACTTGTCATTGTATCCCAACCCACAGTCTTTACCCTCTCCTCTCCTGCTGATTCCTTTATATGTCACTCCTATATGAGCCCCTCCCCCACTCCTCTCTACCTCCCAGTAACAGCGCCCAGTCAGACCCTCTCTACACAGCACCTGTGACCAGGAGTCAAATCTCTCTGGGTGATCAGGATACGGCTGCTCCTTTCTCCCCAGTGTCACCTTTCTGTTCTCCTCAGACAGAGAGAGGAGTCTGTGTGCTGTGTTTGGGTCCAGTGTGAGCTCACAGGCATCTGATTGAGGGGGCAAAAATAATCATCAAATCAATATAATTGAATAAATTACAATATTCACAATGTCATGCTGTTATGATAACATTATTTTTTTCCAAAAATATGACTTATTAATTTAAAATGTTTTACAAGGGATACAACTAATTCACATTTACTAATATTTTACATTTACATATGAATACATTTACATTTACAGAAATTACAATGAAAGTGGTACAGGGTGAAGAGGTCTTTAGCAGAGACCATTAGGATGTAACATACAATACTGGTGCTCTGTTTGAACTCTGCTGTACCCTGGTTCTTGAGTAATATCACAGTCCTATTCTCTACAGCGGTGGTGACTTACATTTGATCAGCCCAGGTTTGAGCCTGCACTCTCCACCATGGTCCACACTATATCAACCACAGAAGAACCCACAGAGGTTGAATGACACACTCACAATCATGTGGAAAATAGATACAGTGCATTCATCTCATTGATACGTCCAGCCACATATTCAGCCTTTACCTGAGTGTCTGTAGTTTACAGAGTGGATCTTTCTGTACAGCAGAGAGCAGCGCCAGTCCTGAGTCTCCTGGGTGATTGTAGCTGAGGTCCAGCTCTCTCAGGTGGGAGGGATTAGACCTCAGAGCTGAAGCCAGAGAAACACAGCCTTCCTCTGGGACTCCACAGCCTGACAACCTGGGGAAATAGTGTCACTCCATCAGATATCAAGAATCTGATTATTCCTCTCTAATGTACATGTGCAGCTTTAAATCCTCTTCATTTGCCAGTTGAAAGGCCACATATCAATGAGGAATACAAATAAATACATGTAGCTACACGATTATGTGGTGCAAGAATTCATGAGTGAAACTTATAGTTGCTCTCAACAGGGGAGCAAGCAACCATGGATACATTTGTAGTCACTGGATTTCTACGTCTGGTATCATGTATTTGCTAGCTATTGGGTTAGTGCAGAATCGTGTAGTCCAATGAGCTGATCTAAGGCCAGGTGGACCAAGATTTGAGCAGGGCAACATATTCAGAGAGT
>NC_139654.1:3375000-3425000 GCF_951799395.1 Argentina silus | reverse complement strand
TCATTGAGCCTTTCTGTGCAAGTATCATTGATTCCATCGAATTAAAATGTTACTGACACTTAGAAATGATGCGTCTGGCAACAAGAATAGTCTGAGACCTCACCTCAGTGTCTGTAGTTGACAGTGTGGACTCCCCAGTCCAGCAGAGAGCAGCTTCACCCCCCCGTCACCTAGATCATTGTGACTGAGGTCCAGCTCTCTCAGGTGGCAGGAGTCTGAGCTGAGAGCTGAGGCCAACGTTTCATAGCATCTCTCTGTGAGGTGACATCCATTCAGCCTGAATGAGGAATAAATACAAGCATCAAGTCTTTTTAACTCAGAGAAAAATTTACATATGTAATGTGTTCTATCATTTCCAGTTGAATGTCGCCGCACCTAATTACAATATAATGACATTTTCGGGATTTTAACATAGAACAACATGTTTTCTAATCATTTAACTTCATTTCAAAGGTGAAATCATCATGTATCCATACTTTTCATGCCTTAAATAATGGATAGAGCTTTCAGTTGGAGATGAGTGGTGAGCTCCTTCCAACTGCACCAACTGTAAACTCACTGGCTAGAGAACTGACTCATTCCACTTTCACTAAAATAAAGCTGACAAACTCATTAGCTGAACTGTGAACACAGCCAGCCATGTTATTATATATGCTACCTATGTTATTTGCTTAATGTCAGACCAAAAGTCTTCATTTGAGCCGCGGTGTGAGTATCCGTGGTAGCGCCAGTGGATTTCGATAGTCTTAAAAACGTCAGGAGTGTATTTCTCCAAACCAGTGTTCAGTACTCCGACTGGAAATGGCTCTTTCTACCTCATTATTGGTAGTCGAGACACAAAGCGACTGAACATGTTGGAGCAAGTCGTATATTTGTGTGTCAATAAAACATGAAACATAAGTGTGCAATCAATTTATGAATGACTTTTGACCATGTGATCAATAACTCAGTTTCTTCCATTTAATCCGTAAATCATAATAAGTGATCACATACTCCATTCATCGCTCAAGTATCAATACAGTGTTTTGTCCATCTACTTACAGTGCCGTCTTAGAGGCTGTGACCATTGGCAGCAGCCTCAGAAGACCCTCTTCTGATCTAGAGTACTTCTTCAGGTCAAACACATCCAGCTCCTCTTCTGAAGTCAGCAACACAAAGACCAGAGCTGACCACTGTGCAGGTGAGAGTTGGGCTTCTGAGAGACGTCCTGAGCTCAGGGAGCTTTTGATCTCCTCCACTAGAGAATTGTCATTCAGCTCATTCAGACAGTGGAACAGATTGATGCACCTCTCTGGAGAGGGATTCTCCCTGATCTTCTCCTTGATATACTTGACTGTTTCCTCAATGGTCTGTGAGCTGCTTCCTGTCTGTGTCAGAAGGCCTCGTAGGAGATTCTGATTGGCCTCCAGTGAGAGGCCCAGAAGGAAGCGCAGGAACAGGTCCAGGTGACCATTCTTACTCTGTAAGGCCTTGTCCACTGCACTCTTGTGTAAGTCGACCAGAGGTGTGCGTCTCAGTGATGACCATAGCTTCATGGATGAGGATTTTTGTTTGACCAGTGGATTCTCATTGCTGTGGTTGCATGTGAGGAACACATATAAAGCAGCTAGAAACTCCTGGATGCTCAGATGCACAAAGCTGAACACTTTGTGCAGCCCACACTCCTCTCTGAAGATCTGAGTGCACACTCCCGAGTACACTGAGGCTTCTGTGACATCAATGCCACACTCTCTCAAGTCTTCTTCATAGAAGATCAGATTGCCATTTTCCAGCTGATTGAAGGCCAGTTTTCCCAGTGACAGAATTAGCTCTTTATCCCACTGTGGATTTCTGTCATGGTCTCCAAGGTACTTCACATTTCTCTGTTGGGTCTGAAATACCAGGAAGTGTGTGTACATCTGTGTCAGAGTCTTGGGCATCTCTCCTCTCTCTGCTTCACCCAACAGTCTCTCTAGGGTAGTGGCTGAGAGCCAACAGAACACTGGTATGTGGCACATGATGTGGAGGCTCCTTGATGACTTCATGTGTGTGTTGATTCTGCTGGCCAGGTTCTCATCACTGATTCTCTTCCTGAAGTACTCCTCCTTCTGTGGGTTGTTGAACCCTCGTACCTCTGTCACCTGGTCAACACACTCAGGAGGGATCTGATTGGCTGCTGCAGGTCGGGAGGTTATCCAGAGGAGAGCAGAGGGAAGCAGATTCCCCTTGATGAGGTTTGTTAGCAGCACGTCCACTGAGGTTGACTCTGTGGCATCACAACATGTCTCGTTGTTCCGGAAGTCTAGAGGAAGTCGACACTCATCCAGACCATCAAAGATGAACAGTACTTTATACTTGTCAAAGTTGGATATTCTTGTTTCTTTTATTTCAATGAAGAAATGACCAAGAAGTTCATTCAAACAGCATTTCTTCTCTTTCATTAAATTCAGCTCCCGAAAAGGAAGTGGAAATATGAACTGGACATCCTGATTGGCTTTTCCTTCAGCCCAGTCCGTAATGAACTTCTGAGTTGAGACTGTTTTTCCAATGCCAGCGACTCCCTTTGTCAGCACATTTCTCATTGGTTTGTCTTGTCCAGGTAAAGGCTTGAAGATGTCGTTGCATTTGATTGGTGTCTCCTGTGTTGCTGGTCTCCTGGATGCTGTCTCAATCTGTCTGACCTCATGTTCGTTATTGACCTCTCCACTTCCACCCTCTGTGATGTAGACCTCTGTGTAGACCTTATCGAGAAGTATTGGGTTGCCTTGCTTAGCTATTCCCTCAAACACACACTGAAACTTCGTCTTCAGGATGGACTTGAGTTCATGTTGGCACACCACAGCCAGCTCACCTGAATGACAAAACAATTTACAAAATATTCCTGGCACACTTTACATTAAGTTGACCCAGTGCCCTCAGTAACTGTAAATATATATTGCATTGCAGTGAGTGCATACATTCAGTATATATGATCCCAGCAGGAATCAAACCCACAACCTAAGCATTATTAAAGCCATGCTATATTGACTGAGCCACAGAGGACCACATGTTGTATTAATTAACAAGTTGTTATATAGTAGTTGATTTTTAATTAATTATATAGTAATTAATTACATAGTATGTAGTGTAGTTGAATGATATATTACTACACGTGTTGGAAAGAACAGTCCTTATTCCATCTGTGTTATAGGAAACTGTCCAAACCCATTACTCTGCAATTATACAGTAACAAACAATCTTGTTACTGGAGTAATTACAGAGACACCAAGTTATAGAGGCAACATAATATAAAGAGTGACCAAATGGGGATATACATCATAATTACAGTTAGTGGTGTTTGTATTTCCAATAATATTTCAGCCCAGTAACACTTCTCTGTGAAAACACATGAGGTCTCTTACGTTTCTCCAGTGTGTCAGCGAGCTCCTTCTGGTTCATGTTCCTCAGGACGTGCAGTGTGATCTTCAGAGCCCCTTCTCTGGCACTGCTCTCCTGCTTCTCTTCTTCTTCATCATCCACCACTTGCTCTTTCTCCCCCTGACTCTCAAAGCACTCTGGGTAGTCTTGAGAAATAAGCCTCTTGAACCTCTTCAGCTCATTTCTCAGTAAAGTGATGACATTGTCTTCAAGCGACTGAAACATTTAGAAAAATAAAGTGGAGTGAGATAGACAATTATGGGTAAACCTTTACACACAGTAGAGAGACTAAATACAAAAAACACTTGACTTTGGCATGCAATTGAAACAAGAAAAAAAAAAAATTATATGGGGATGACTTTGCCACCTTCAATGTCATACTTTTTATTTAGCTCACCCTGAATATGGAGGCCAGTTCACTTTGACTCTGGACAGACTGACCACTGGGAATCTCTGACTCTGGTCTCTCCACCTGGTCACTGGGGATTCTGGGTAAAAACAAGAAATAAGCAGATGTCTTTATCCAAAGAAGTGTGAATGAGGCCCAGTTTCTCAAATAGAATAACTTCAGAGTGTATACCGCTAAACATAGTTCCTGGGTCAGATGAATATTACAAAAAACTGACATTGGTGGACGTTTTAGTCAGTCCAAATTAATATATCTGTATGGTCAGTAGCTTTTAGGTTTTTAGTGTCCATCTCCCAACAGGATCCACTCTCCTCCTCCGTGGACATGCCTTCTAGTGAGTGTTGTAACACTGTCTGTTGCTACAGAATGCATTGAACAACAGTATATCTACATTCCTGTGTCGAACACAAAGACACCAACATTCTCACATTCATTAACAGGAGACAGTGAACAGCACACTCTGAGGACCTCATGAAACAAAGAGGTGGCGTAGTCTAGCAGTTAGTTCATCACATCCCCCATGATACACCTACCCTTGTTTAGCAGTGACGGTTCCTTGTCTGAAGTGTATTGGACGGCCCATAGAGTGGTCACTCTTCATGGACACACAGTTGGGTACAGCTGAGGCTGGTCTCTCCTGCTGGACCCTGTCAAACACAAAGACACCAACATTCTCACATTCATTAACAGGAGACAATGAACAGCACATGTTCATGAGTGGGTATCTGTGTTGTCAGACACCAATATTCTCACATGTTTAACAGAAGATAATGGATGTCATGTGTTCATATGAGTGTGTGTTTGTGTGTTGTTAGAATATTGACTACGTGAAACAAACAGGTGGCGTAGTCTAGCTGTTAGTTCATCACATCCCCCATGATACACCTACCATTGTTTAGCAGTGCTGGTTCCTTGTCTGAAGTGTATTGGACGGCCCATAGAGTGGTCACTCTTCATGGACACACAGCTAGGTACAGGTGAGGCTTGTCTCTCCTGCTGGACCCTGTCAAACACAAAGACACCAACATTCTCACATTCATTAACAGGAGACAATGAACAGCACATGTTCATGAGTGGGTATCTGTGTTGTCAGACACCAATATTCTCATATGTTTAACAGAAGATAATGGATGTCATGTGTTCATATGAGTGTGTGTTTGTGTGTTGTTAGAATATTGACTACGTGAAACAAACAGGTGGCGTAGTCTAGCTGTTAGTTCATCACATCCCCCATGATACACCTACCATTGTTTAGCAGTGCTGGTTCCTTGTCTGAAGTGTATTGGATGGTCCATAGAGTGGTCACTCTTCATGGACACACAGCTAGGTACAGGTGAGGCTGGTCTCTCCTGCTGGACCCTGCATTACAAGGTGGAGTTGTGTTTTTAAATGTGCCATATGAGCTGAGCTTCGAGAGCCAGTTCCACAGCAGGGTGGCATTGTGAAGGACAGAGTGTTAATGAACGTGTCTTTGTTTCATTCAGGGGATCCCCATTACCATGGAGGGTTGGGGTGCGCTGGGAGGAGGAGAGTGGGGACGGTGTAACCAGTCCAAATTAATATATCTGTATTGTCAGTAGCTTTTAGGTTTTTAGTGGCCATCTCCCTCCAGGATCCACTCTCCTTCTCCGTGGACACTCCTTCTAGTGAGTGTTGTAACACTGTCTGTTGCTCCAGTATGCATTGAACTACAGTATATCTACATTCCTCTGTCTAACATTAATCTGGTTATGAATGAAGTATCTGTCATCATCATCATCATCATCATCATCAGTATCATAATCTTCATGGTAAATGCCCTCCAGAGACTCTTGTCTTACCCCATGTCTTCAACCTCCGCAGAGAGACTCATTTTCGAGGCAGTGGTCCCCTCCTCTTTCTCCCCAGAGAGACTCATTTTAGAGGCAGTGGTCCCCTCCTCTCTCTCCCCAGAGAGACTCATTTTAGAGGCAGTGGTCCCCTCCTCTCTCTCCCCAGAGAGACTCATTTTAGAGGCAGTGGTCCCCTCCTCTCTCTCCCCAGAGAGACTCATTTTAGAGGCAGTGGTCCCCTCCTCTCTCTCCTCTCCTCAAAGAACCTCCTGCTATAAACCCAATGAACACACGCAGCACGTTAAAGGAGACCAAAGACCACACACACACACACACACACACACACACACACACACACTCACGCACGATTTTCATGCTGCAGGAAATAAACATAAAAGAATGACCGAATGATTTCCCTATTATATGAAATTAAATGAATATTTCATTGATGATGTGATGTGGGACTCACTCAACAAGGTCTATGCAGGGTTCAAGAGTCACGGTTGTCTGCTGGTCCAGGACAAGTTCTAGGCAGGGTTCAACAGTCGCGGTTGTCTGCTGGTCCAGGACAAGGTCAATGTCTGGTCAGACAACTGGAATGTTGAGTCAACTTGTCTGAAGGGAGAAGCAAATCTTCAGCAACAGTTCTTTGTAACTGACTCGGTCAACGCCTCCCATTTCCTGTACAACGTGTAGTAGAGAGCTGCGTGTGTCGAGGAGGGCCACATCTCTCTCTCCTCTTCCCTCTGTACCGAGCCGAGCTTCTCCTTTCTACTCTGAGGAGGTGTGTACACCATATAGACTAGGGTAGATTTTCTGATTCACTGTCAGATAGAGATATATAATATGTACACATATACAGTATATATATTAAAAATAATGTGATTGTTTTTTTTTTGTGAGCTATCCCTTGTGAGCTATCCCAGGGAGGAGGTCCAGCACCTAACAGTGTGGTGCACCGACAACAACTTCCTGGCTCTCAACACCAGGAATGCCAAAGAGCTCATTGTGGACTCCAGGAAGTCAAAAGCTGGCACACACACCCCCATCCTCATCAACGGGACTGATGTGGAGCGAGTCACCAGCTTCAAGTTTCTGGGTGTCCGCATCTCTGAGGATCTCTCCTGGACTGTCAACACCTCTACCCTGATCAAGAAGGCTCACCAGCTTTCTTCTTCCTGAGGAGACTAAAGAAGGTCCATCTGTCTCCTCAGATCCTGGTGCACTTCTACCGCTGCACCATCAAGAGCATCCTCACTACCTTTTCCTCTGACCGGAAGCACTGCAGAGGGTTGTGAAAACTGCCCAACGCATCACCGGGTCCACACTCCACTCCATTGAGGCTGTCCAAGGCAAGCGATGCTTGCGTAAGGCACGCAGCATCGTCAAGGACAGTTCTCACCCCAACCACAGACTGTTCAACCCACTCCCCTCCGGGAGGCGCTACAGGTCTCTCCGTACCCGAACAAGCAGGTTCAGAGGAAGCTTCTTCCCTGCGGGTGTCACCCTACTGAACTCCAACTCTGCCCCTAGGTGACAACCTACTTACACCCCCCCCCCCGGACAATTGTACTACTCTTACCCTATAGCATTCCTATAAACTGTACATACTGTATCTTCACTTATACACACTGCTCTTATACTATATACTACTGCTCTTCTGTACATATCTGTCTATGCTGTTCATAATGCACATATCATTATTTTTGACTCATCTTAGAATGCTACTGTTAATACACTACACAGACTGTCCATATCTGTTTGTACTCTTCATACTGCATTCCATATTTATTCTGCTTATTTACTCTGCTTATAATATTACTGTTAATGCATATACTGCTTATACTGCTTACTTATACAGCTCATATACTGCTTATATTGTTCATACTGCATTCTATATTTATTCTGCTTATAATGTTACTGTTAATACATGTACTGCTTATACTGCACTACTTATACTGCTCATATACTGCTTATACTGCACTACCTGTATATATTGTTCACATTGTCTGCTTTTTTTGCACTTCTGGTTAGACGCTAACTGCATTTCGTTGGCTCTGTACTTGTACTCTGCACAATGACAATAAAGTTGAATCAAATCTAATCTAATCTAATGCAGTAAGAATGTCCAGTAGGCGTCAATCAACGCTATTTTCCATTGTAAACTGGCAGATGAAGGCAGCTCAGCCTGAATATGGAGGCCAGGTCAGTTTGACTCTGGACCGTAACTGTTAATATCATCTGGTACATCATAGTCATAGTACCCTCCCTTCCTGGTTAATAATCAACAACAACATGTACACTTACACAACTTTTACTGCTCAGTATCATAGCTCACACCACACCACACTACACTACACGACACACCACTACACTACACAACACACCACACTAAAACACACCACACCACACCACACCAAACACAACACTACACACCACACAACACAACACAACACAACACAACACAACACACAACGCAAACCACACTATACACTTTCTCTGTCTTTTTCTCCCTCTCCCTACCTCTCTTCCTCCCTCTTCATCCCTCCGTCCCTCTCTCCCTCCCTACCTCCCTCTCTCCCTGCTTCACTCGCTCTCTCTCTCTCTTTCTTTCCCTCTCTCTCTCTCTCCCTCCCTCTCTCTCTCCCTCCCTACCTCTTCTCCCCATCCAATCTCTCTCTCTCTTTCTCTTTCCCTCTTTCTGTCTTTTTCTCTCTTTCCCTCCCTACCCCCCTCTCTCCCTCTACCTCCCACCCTCTCTCCATCTCTCCCTACGTCCCTTCCTCTCTCCCTCCCTCTTTCTCCCTCACTCCCTCTCTCCCACCCTACCTCCCTCTCTCCCTCCTTCACTCACTCTCTCTCTCTTTCTCTCCCTCTCTCTCTCTCTCTCTTCCTCTTTCTCCCTCCCTCTCTCCCTCCTTCACTCGCTCTGTCTCTCTCTCTCTCTCTCTCTCTCTCTGTCACAATCTCTCTCTCTTTCTTTCACTCCCCTCCCTTTCCTCCCTCCCTCTGTGCCTCTCTCTCCCTACATGCCTTTCTCTCCCTCCCTCCTCTCTCCATCCCATCTCTCTTCCTCCCTCCCTACCTCTCCCTACTACTCTCCCTCCCTCTCTCCCTCCCTCTCTCCCTCCATCCTCTCCCTCCCCCCCCTCTCTCCATCCCTCTCTCCCTCCCTCCCTCCCTCCAACCCCTTCCTATCTCCCTCCCTCTCTACCTCCTCTCCCTCCCTCCCTGCCTCCCTCCCTTCTCTCTCTCCCTCCCTCTATCCCTCCCTCTCTCCCTCCCTCCTTTCTCTCATTCTCTCCTTCCCTCCCTCCCTCTCTCCCTCCCTCTCTCCCTCCCTTCTCTCTCTCCCTCTCTCCCTCTCTCTATCCCTCCCTCTCTCCCTCCCTCCCTCCCTCCCTCCTCTCTCTCATTCTCTCCTTCCCTCCCTCCCTCCCTCACTCCCTCTATCCCTCTGTCTGGCACCAACAACTATGCCACGTTCAAAGTCACTTAAATCACCTTTCTTCCCCATTCTGATGCTCAGTTTGAACTTCAGCAGGTTGTCTTGTTGTCTTGCCTAAATGCATTGAGTTGCTGCCATGTGATTGGCTGATTAGATATTTGTGTTAAAGACCAGTTGAACAGGTGTACCTAATAAAGTGGCCGGTGAGTGTATATATATATAATATGTATAATATAATATAAAAAAAAAAGATTATTTTTATGATGAAGCCAGCTCAGCCTAAATATGGAGGCCAGGTCAGTTTGACTCTGGACCATAACTGTTAATATCAGATGATACATCATAGTCATAGTACCCTCTCTTCCTGGTTAATAATCAACAACAACATGTACACTTACACAACTTTTACTGTTCAGTATCATAGCTCACACTACACCACACCACACTAAAACACTACACACCACACCACACCAAACACAACACTACACAACACAACACACACAACACACCACACCAAACACCACACCACACCACACCACACCACACCACACCACAACGCAACACAACAAACCACACAAAACACTTTCTGTCTTTTTCACTCTCTCCCTCTACCTCCCCCCCTCTCTCCCTCTACCTCTCTCCCTCCCTCCCTCTCTCCCTCCCTACCTCCCTCTCTCCCTCCTTCACTCTCTCTCTCTCTCTCTTTTTTTCTCCCTCTCTCTCTCCCTCCCTACCTCTTCTCCCCATCCAATCTCTCTCTTTCCCTCTTTCTGTCTTTTTCTCTCTCTCCCTCCCTACCCCCCTCTCTCCCTCTACCTCTCACCCTCTCTCCCTCTCTCCATATCTCCCTTCCTCTCTCCCTCCCTCTTTCTCCCTCCCTCCCTCTCTCCCTCCCTACCTCCCTCTCTCCCTCCTTCACTCACTCTCTCTCTCTTTCTCTCCCTCCCTCTCTCTCTCTCTCTCTCTGTCACAATCTCTCTCTCTCTTTCTTTCACTCCCCTCCCTTTCCTCCCTCCCTCCCTCCTCTTGCTCTCCCTCTGTGCCTCTCTCTCCTTCCGTGCCTCTCTCTCTTCCTCTGTACCTCTCTCTCCCTCCCTCCTCTCTCCATCCCATCTCTCTTGCTCCCTCCCTACCTCTCTCTACTACTCTCCCTCCCTCTCTCCCTCCATCCTCTCCCTCCCCCCCCTCTCCCTCCCTCTCTCCCTCCCCTTCCTATCTCCCTCCTCTCCCTCCCTCTCTGCCTCCCTCTCTTCTCTCTCTCCCTCTATCTCTCCCTCTCTCCCTCCCCTCTATCCCTCCTCTATCTCATTCTCTCCCTCCCTCCCTCACTCCCTCCCTCACTCCCTCTATCCCTCCGTCTGGCACCAACAACTATGCCACGTTCAAAGTCACTTAAATCACCTTTCTTCCCCATTCTGATGCTCAGTTTGAACTTCAGCAGGTTGTCTTGTTGTCTTGCCTAAATGCATTGAGTTGCTGCCATGTGATTGGCTGATTAGATATTTGTGTTAAAGAGCAGTTGAACAGGTGTACCTAATAAAGTGGCCGGTGAGTGTATATATATATATATATATATATATATATATATATATATATATATATATGTATAATATAAGATAACAAATAAAAAAAGATTATTTTTATGATCTATCCCTGTAATGCAGTAAGAATGTCCAGTAGAGGTCAATCAAAGCTATTCTCCATTTTAAACTGGCAGATGAAGCCAGCTCAGCCTGAAAATGGAGGCCATGTCAGTTTGACTCTGGACCATAACTGTTAATATCAGATGATAAATTATAGTCAAAGTCTTAGTCATCATAGCCTCCCATCCTGGTTAATTATCAACAACAGCATGTACACTTACACAACTTTTACTGCTCAGGATCATAGCTCACACTACACCACACCACACCACACTACACAACACAACACTACACTACACTACACTACACTACACTACACTAGACACAACACTACACTACACTACACAACACTACACTACACTACACACACAACACAACACTACACTACACACCACACAACACAACACAACACACCACACCACACCACACCACAACACAACACAACAAACCACAACACCACAAGTACACTTTACCTGCAGAGCACACTCTTCCTGGTTAATGATCAACAAGAACCATAAACAGTTATATGATTTTTACTGCTCAGGATCACATGATTTTCATGCTGCAGGAAATAAACTTAAAAGAATGACCAAAGCAAAAATCAGACTAGAAATTGGATGATTGATGTGTTGATGGGTTGATGATGTGATGTGGGACTCACTCAACAAGGTCTATGCAGGGTTCAAGAGTCACGGTTGTCTGCTGATCCAGGACAAGCCGACAGTACCAACTAGAAGAAGACTGAACTGTAAAGGAATGTAACAATCAATATAAAACAACAGAGGCTTGAATGTTACAAGTACAGGAAATTATCAATACAATTACACAGTTAAATGTGTCTCCCCTCATCCTCTCTGACCTGACTCGGTCAACGCCTCCCATTTGCTGTACAACGTGTATGTGGGGGGACATGTAGCGTTCGGCCTGTAGAGGGAGCTACAGGACCGTGGCCAGGGTTGTGTCGGCGAGGCTTCGTTGCACACCTGTTGCAAATGAAACCTCGTTGGCTAAGTGCTTAAGATGTGTGTGCCTTTGTCGTTTCAGTAGAAGGGCTGGGAACGAGAGCGGTTTGCCAGAGAGAGGACGACTGTAAAACCGCGAAAACGTTGAGACGGGCTGAAAAGACTACGTGTATATGATAATAAACGGGACAAAATCCCTCACCGAAATACTGCGTCTGCCTCTGTGTACAACGGACTCTGTTACAGTGTAGTAGAGAGCTGCGTGTGTCGAGGAGGGCCACATCTCTCTCTCCTCTTCCCCCTGTGCCAGACCGAGCTTCTCCTTTCTACTCTGAGGAAATGTGTACACCATATAGACTAGGATAGATTCTCTGATTCTCTGTCAGATAGAGATATACTATATATAATGTTACAACAAAAAACAAATTGTGATGTATCCCTTTAATGCAGTAAGAATGTCCAGTAGACGTCAATCAAAGCTATTTTCCATTTTCTCACACCACACTACACTATACACCACTACTCACACAACACTACACAACACACCACACCACACCACACCACACCACACCACACCACACCACACCACACTACACTACACTACACACACAACACACCACACTAAAACGCTACACACCACACCACACCAAACACAACACAACACAACACAACACACAACGCAACACAACAAACCACACTATACACTTTCTCTGTCTTTTTCTCTCTCTCCCTCTACCTCCCACCCTCTCTCCCTACCTCCCTTCCTCTCTCCCTCCCTCTTTCTCCCTCCCTCCCTACCTCCCTCTCTCCCTCCTTCACTGGCTCTCTCTCCCTCCCTCTCTCCCTCCCTCCCTCTCTCCCTCCCTACCTCTTCTCCCCATCTAATCTCTTTCTCTCTCTCTCTTTCCCTCTTTCTGTCTTTTTCTCTCTCTCCCTCTACGTCCCCCCCCCTCTCCCTATACCTCCCACCCTATCTCCCTCTCTCCCTACCTCCCTTCCTGTCTCCCTCCCTCTTTCTCTCTCCCTACCTCCCTTCCTCTCTCCCTCCCTCTTTCTCTCTACCTCCCTACCTCCCTCTCCCCCTCCTTCACTCGCTCTCTCTCTCTCTTTCTCTCTCTCCCTCTCTCTCTCTCTCTCTGTCACAATCTCTCTCTCTCTTTCTTTCACTCCCCTCCCTTTCCTCCTCTTGTTCTGGTTAATTATTAACAACAACATGTACACTTACACAACTTTTACTGCTCAGTATCATAGCTCACACCACACAACACTACACTACACAACACTACACTACACTACACTACACACCACAACACTACAAACCACACTACAGAACACACAACAACACAACAGACCACACCACACCACACCACAACACTACACAGAACACAACACAACACAATACCACAAGTACACTTTTCCAGCAGAGCACACTCTCCCTGGTTAATGATCAACAAGAACCATAAACAGTTATATGATTTTTACTGCTCAGGATCACAGTTCACACAACACAACACTCACAGTGAACATTTCCATCACAGTTAAATCTTGTTAAATATGATGAATCATCAACAAGAGAGTTTCTCACGTTTCTCTTCTTCTGGCTTGGTTGTGGACACACCTTTTAGATTGGTCGTCTGCAGTTCTCCACTCTGTCTGTCAGTCAGGACTAAAGACAGTCTGATGGCTGCTGTCTGACTGAGAGGTTAGTCTGAGACTGAACTTCTCTACTGATGACAGACACGGAGGACAGATCAGGTGAGTTACCTGTCAATGTGTGACCATGGGAGGGGTGGGGCAAGATATTTCTTATCCAATGAAATGATCGTGTGTGTGAATAATTCTGAGGAGGTGTCAGGTTGCAGAAGGCAGGGAAACTGGCAGTCACTCAATTCTCTTCTGTGATCAAGACGTAGCCTCACCCACCCACAGTTCTACTTCCTTTTTCACCCATCATGTAGCTTGGAGCACCAAGGGATCAGATCATAAAGTGCAAAAAAGGAAAACTATGGTGATTAACTAAAGAAGCTTGAAAATACAATTTGATCAGTTTGATTTGTAGTTCTAGTTTCATAGTTTTATCTGCAGTCCTGGTTTTATAGTTGTATCTGTAGTCCTACTTGTATCTGTAGTCCTAGTATTATAGTTTGATCTGTAGTCCTAGTTTGATCTGTAGTCCTAGTTGTATAGTTTGATCTGTAGTCCTAGTATTATAGTTTGATCTGTAGTCCTAGTTGTATAGTTTGATCTGTAGTCCAACTTGTATCTGTAGTCCTAGTTGTATAGTTTGATCTGTAGTCCTAGTTTGATCTGTAGTCCTAGTTTCATCTGTAGTCCTAGTTTCATCTGTAGTCCTAGTATTATAGTTTGATCTGTAGTCCTAGTCGTATCGTTTGATCTGTAGTCCTCGTATTCTGGGTAAGTTTGTCTCTAGCAGGGACTGGGGAGTTTGTCAGGGTCAAGAGACAATTATTAAATTTGCTGAGTTGGTCGTGACATCAGAGGAAGCTTCTTCCCTGTGGTTCTTCCCCCCCCCCCCCCTGGACAATTGTACTACTCTTACCCTATAGCATTCCTATAAACTGTACATACTGTATCTTCACTTATACACACTGCTCTTATACTATATACTACTGCTCTTCTGTACATATCTGTCTATACTGTTAATAATGCACATACCCTTATTTTTGACTCATCTTATAATGCTACTGTTAATACACTGCACATATCTGTACATACTATACATATCTGTTTATACTGTTCATACTGCATTCCATATTTATTCTGCTTACTTACTCTACTTATAATGTTACTGTTAATACATATACTGCTTATACTGCTTATACTGCACCACTTATACTGCTCATTAGATTAGATTAGATTAGATTCAACTTTATTGTCATTGTGCAGAGTACAAGTACAGAGACAACGAAATGCAGTTAGCGTCTAACCAGAAGTGCAAAATAGCAGAAAGTGCAATGAACAGTATTTACAGGTAGTGCAATAAATGATCAGTAGTAGTGCAGTATAATATAGTAATGTAAGCAGTATAATATAGCAGTGCAGTATAGCAGTATGTGAGTAGCAGTAGCATTATAGCAGAATAAATAGTTACAGTATGAGCAGTGTAGCAGCATATGAGCTGTATGGGTAATGCAGTCTAGCAGTATATATGTATTAACAGTAACATGAGGTAGATGCAGAATAAATATAAATATGGAATGCCGTATAAACAGTATAAACAAGTATGTACAGTAGTATTAAAGAAAATATAGGATATGTGCATTATGTGCATTATGAACAGTATGAACAGGTATGTACAGAAGAGCAGTGGTATTGAGTAAGAGAAGGGGAGGGGAGTATAGTGCAATAGTGCAATTGTCCGGGTGGGGGGGGGGGGGGGGGGGGGGTGGGGGTTGCGGGGGTAGTAGGTTGTCAGGTAGGTGTAGTGTTCGAGTTCAGCAGGGTGACAGCCGCAGGGAAGAAGCTGCCTCTGAACCTACTGGTTCGGGTGCGGAGAGACCTGTAGCGCCTCCCGGAGGGGAGTGGGGTGAAAAGTCTATGGTTGGGGTGAGAGATGTCCTTGACGATGCTGCGTGCCTTACGCAGGCATCGTTTGCCCTGGACAGCCTCGATGGAGGGGAGTGAGGAACCGGTGATGCGTTGGGCAGTTTTCACCACCTTCTGCAGTGCTTTCCGGTCCGATGCCGAGCAGTTGCCATACCATACTGTGACACAGTAGGTGAGGATACTCTCGATGGTGCAGCGGTAGAAGTTCACCAGGATCTGAGGAGATAGATGGACCTTCTTTAGTCTCCTCAGGAAGAAGAGACGCTGGTGAGCCTTCTTTATCAGGGTGGAGGTGTTGAGGGTCCAGGAGAGGTCCTCAGAGATGTGGACACCCAGAAACTTGAAGCTGGTGACTCGCTCCACCTCAGTCCCGTTGATGAGGATGGGGGTGTGTGCGCCAGCTTTAGACTTCCTGAAGTCCACAATGAGTTCTTTGGTCTTCTTGGTGTTGGGAGCCAGGTTATTGTCGTTGCACCACACTGTTAGGTGCTGGACCTCCTCCCTGTAGGCCGACTCATCGTTGTTGCTGATGAGACCGATCACCGTTGTGTCGTCTGCAAACTTAACAATGGTGTTTGAGCCATGTACAGGTGTGCAGTCGTAGGTGAAGAGGGAGTAAAGGAGGGGGCTCAGCACACAGCCTTGTGGAACGCCGGTGTTCAGGGTGAGGGTTGAGGAGGTGTGGTTGTGAAGCCTAACAGACTGCGGCCTGTTGGTCAAGAAGTCTAGAATCCAGTTGCAGAGGGAGGGGTTGATGCCCAGTTGCCTGAGTTTGGAGATCAGTTTGGAGGGGATGATGGTGTTGAATGCTGAGCTGAAGTCAATAAACAGCATTCTCACATAAGAGTTAGTCTTGTCGAGGTGGGACAGGGCGGAGTGAAGTGCCGTTGAAATGGCATCCTCTGTACTCCTGTTCTGCCGGTAGGCGAATTGAAAGGGGTCCAGTGTGGGTGGTAGGCAGGTCTTGAGTTGAGCTAAGACCAGCCTCTCGAAGCACTTCATGATGATGGGCGTGAGTGCCACTGGTCGGAAGTCATTTAAGCTCGTTGCAGTGGAGTGTTTTGGCACCGGCACGATGGAGGTGGTTTTGAAGCACGCGGGGACAGCTGCTTGGGCTAGGGACAGGTTGAATATGTCAGTCCAAACCTTAGTCAGCTGCACAGCGCAGGCCCTGAGGACGCGTCCGGGGATCCCATCAGGACCAGCAGCCTTGCGTGCGTTAGTCCTGCTCAGTGCCGCACACACGTCGGTGGGGGATAGAGTGAGGGGCTGGTGATCCGCAGGGAGCACAGCCTTGGTGGCCACCTCCTTGTTGTCCCTGTCAAAGCGGCCGTAGAAGTGGTTCAGCTCATCAGGGAGGGAGGCGTCAACGGAGAGGGGTGAGGTGTTAGATGGTTTGTAGTCAGTGATGGCCTGGATGCCCTGCCACATGCGTCGGGGGTCAGAGTTGTTTCTGAAGTGATCCTCTATTCTCAGCTTGTGGTTGTGCTTGGCCTTTTTGATGCCCCTCTGCAGATTAGCCCTGGATGAGCTGTAGGCCCGAGCATCCCCTGATCTGAAGGCAATGTCGCGTGCCCTCAGCAGGAGTCGGACCTCACTGTTCATCCATGGCTTCTGATTAGGGAAAGTGGTGATCCGCTTGAGTGTGGTGACACTGCTGATGTTGGAATTGATGTAGTCCAACACAGATGAGGCATATGAATTAATGTCCGTGTGGGAGTCATGGGTGGCCTGAGTGGCAAACACACCCCAGTCAGTGTTTCCAAAACGCTGCTGGAGCGCTGAGTCAGCTCCCTCTGGCCAGACCTTGACTGTCCTCACTGTAGGTTTCACTCGTTTGATGAGTGCTGAGTACTTGGGCAGTAGGAACAATGAGAGGTGGTCTGATTGACCTAGGTGGGGGAGGGGAACGGCTTTGTACGCATCAGCCATGCTGGTGTATACTTGGTCCAATGTCCTGTCTCCTCTGGTGGGGCAAGAGACATTTCGGTGGAATTTGGGCAGTACAGTCTTTAAGTTGGAGTGATTGAAGTCACCCGCGACAATGAAGGCTGCCTCGGGATGCAGAGTCTGACTCATGTACTGCTTATACTGTTCATACTGCATTCTATATTTATTCTGCTTATAATGTTACTGGTAATACATATACTGCTTATACTGCAATACTTAAACTGCTCATATACTGCTCATATACTGCACTACCTGTATATATTGTTCACATTGCACTTTTCTGCTTTTTTTGCTCTTCTGGTTAGACGCTAACTGCATTTCGTTGTCTCTGTACTTGTACTCTGCACAATGACAATAAAGTTGAATCTAATCTAATCTAATCTAATCTAATGCAGTAAGAATGTCCAGTAGGCGTCAATCAAAGCTATTTTCCATTTTAAACTGGCAGATGAAGCCAGCTCAGCCTGAATATGGAGGCCAGGTCAGTTTGACTCTGGACCATAACTGTTAATATCATCTGATACATCATAGTCATAGTATCCTCTCTTCCTGGTTAATTATCAACAACAACATGTACACTTACACAACTTTTACTGCTCAGTATCATAGCTCACACCACACTACACTACACTACACTACACTACACTACACACACACAACACACCACACCACATTAAAACACTACACACCACACCACACCACACCACACCACACCACACCACACCAAACACAACACTACACACCACACCACACAACACAACACAACACAACGCAACACAACAAACCACACTATACACTTTCTCTGTCTTTTTCTCTCTCTCCCTCTACCCCCCCCTCTCTCCCTCTACCTCCCATCCTCTCTCCCTCTCTCCCTACCTACCTTCCTCTCTCCCTCCCTCTTTATCCCTCCCTCCCTCTCTCCCTCTCTCCCTCCTTCACTCACTCTCTCTCTCTTTCTCTCCCTCTCTCTCTCTCTCTTCCTCCCTTTCTCCCCCCCCCTCTCCCTCCGTACCTCTTCTCCCCATCCAATATCTCTCTCTCTTTCTCTTTCCCTCTTTCTGTCTTTTTCTCTCTTTCCCTCCCTACCCCCTTCTTTCCCTCTACCCCCCCCTCTCCCTCTACCTCCCACCCTCTCTCCCTCTCTCCCTACCCCCTTCTCTCCCTCTACCCCCCCTCTCCCTTTACCTCCCACCCTCTCTCCCTCTCTCCCTACCTCCCTTCCTCTCTCCCTCCCTCTTTCTCCCTCCCTCCCTCCCTCTCTCCCTTCCTCTCTCCCTCCCTCTTTCTCCCTCCCTCCCTCTCTCCCTCCCTACCTCCCTCTCTCCCTCCTTCACTCACTCTCTCTCTCTCTCTTTCTCTCCCTCTCTCTCTTCCTCCCTTTCTCCCTCCCCCCTCTCTCCCTCCCTACCTCTTCTCCCCATCCAATCTCTCTCTCTCTTTCTCTTTCCCTCTTTCTGTCTTTTTCTCTCTTTCCCTCCCTACCCCCCTCTCTCCCTCTACCCCCCCCTCTCCCTTTACCTCCCACCCTCTCTCCCTCTCTCCCTACCTCCCTTCCTCTCTCCCTCCCTCTTTCTCCCTCCCTCCCTCTCTCCCTCCCTACCTCCCTCGCTCCCTCCTTCACTCACTCTCTCTCTTTCTCTCCCTCTCTCTCTTCCTCCCTTTCTCCCTCCCTCCTCTCTCCCTCCCTACCTCTTCTCCCCATCCAATCTCTCTCTCTTTCTCTTTCCCTCTTTCTGTCTTTTTCTCTCTTTCCCTCCCTACCCCCTTCTCTCCCTCTACCCCCCCCTCTCCCTTTACCTCCCACCCTCTCTCCCTCTCTCCCTCCCTCTTTCTCATTCCTTCCCTCTCTCCCTCCCTACCTCCCTCTCTCTCTCCTTCACTCGCTCTCTCTCTTATTTCTCTCCCTCCCTCTCTCTCTCTCTCTCTCTCTGTCACAATCTCTCTCTATCTTTCTTTCACTCCCCTCCCTTTCCTCCCTCCTCTTGCTCTCCCTCTGTGCCTCTCTCTCCCTCTGTACCTCTCTCTCCCTCCCTTCTCTCTCCATCCAATCTCTCTTCCTCCCTCCCTACCTCTCTCTCCATCTCTCCCTACCTCTCTCTACTACTCTCCCTCCCTCTCTCCCTCCATCCTCTCCCTCCCTCCCCCACTCTCTCTCCCTCCCTCCCTCACCTCCCCTTCCGATCTCCCTCCCTCTCTCCCTCCCTCCCTTCTCTCTCTTCCTCTCTCCCTCCCTCCTTCCCTCCCTCCCTCCCTCAATACCTCCGTCTGGCACCAACAACTATGCCACGTTCAAAGTCACTTAAACCAACTTCAGCAGGTCGTCTTGACCATGTCTACATGCCTAAATGCATTGAGTTGCTGCCATGTGATTGGCTGATTAGATATTTGCGTTAAAGAGCAGTTGAACAGGTGTACCTAATAAAGTGGCCGGTGAGTGGATATATATATATATATAATATGTATAATATAAAAAAAAAAAAAGATTATTTTTGTGATCTATCCCTTTAATGCATTAAGAATGTACAACAGACGTCAATCAAAGCTATTTTCCATTTTAAACTCACAAATAAAGCCAGCCTGAAAATGGAGGCCAGGTCAGTTTGACTCTGGACCGTAACTGTTAATATCATCTGATACATCATAGTCATATTACCCTCTCTTCCTGGTTAACCCTTGTGTGGTCTTCGGGTCAAATTGACCCGTTTTAAATTTTTACTTGAAGAAAAAATATACAAGGAAACATTTTTTCAACCTGAAACTCCATGGCCTTGGCTTATTTACTGTGAAGAACATGTCAAAGAAAAAAAAATCATTGAGTGCACATGCTATACCCCCCCTACACATTTATGTCCTTCACAAGGTCTTCGGGTCAATTTGACCCGCATATACACAGAGACACACAGACTCACAGAAACATGCACACACACACTCACTCACACACATACAAACACACACACACACACAGAATCTGCACAATGTTGTTACAAAACATTCTGGGAAGCCAGAGGGAGGAGACCCTGAGAGACACCAGGGGACACGGGTGGTACTGGATATGTCACAGGGCCTCAGTGGCCACAACATCACTTGGGATAATTTTTTCACATCGTACAGCCCGGGACAGGAACTTCTCAAAAGAAAGCTGACAATGGGTGGAACAGTCAGAAAAAATAAGACAGAGCTCCCACCTCAGCTTCTAACTGTAACGAACAAGCCAGTCCATTCCTCCCACTTTGTGTTTATGGCCAACATGGCCCTGGTATCCTACATACCCAAAAAGGGCAAAAATGTGATGCTTATGCGCACTGGTGACACCGCACATACAGAGGAGACAACATGTGCCCAGGAACCCAGCTTCTCTAGCCATAGTGAGGAGGGTGGAGGAGGCTCCTGCTGTCCCACCTGCACGACCCACACAACCACAACCTCCAGTGCCTGAAGTAAGTGTCCTGTTGTTGTTGTTGTTTATGTGTGCATGTATCTGTGTGTGTGTGTGTGTGTGTGTGTGTGTATGTTTCTGAGTATCTCTGTATGTATGTGGGTCAAATTGAAATTGACTATTAGAAGATGTGGTGGGAAAAAAATCCTGAACTAATAAAGTATTTTCATTATTCTAGATTGCAGCTGGTGGCAACAAGAGGAAGCACAGCGAGGTGTGTGAACCCTCAAAGGACTCAAAGACACAAACCACATGCAGAAACTGCTAAAAGTACATCTGTAGGACACATACTCTCAAATTGTATGTATCCAATATTATTTCAGAATTGTTTGAAAGATGTATTTTTCAGTGTACTGTATTTCATTGACGGTGAATAAAGCAGTGTACATTTCGTTCATGTTTTGTGTTTCTATTTATTGTAAATCATCTCAAATTATTTTTGAGACATTTTTGAGAGATGTATTTCATATCCAGTGACTAAATCGATCTAAGTTTGGTTCTTGTGTTTCTATTGTCGTTCATCACCTGTATTTGCTTTTCACAGCTTTGATTATAATAAGATAAAGATGAAAATCAAATGAGAATATCTCCTCAAAAATAATAAACATCAATGAAAACATTGTTTCATTTCAACTTTTCAGAGATAAGCATTCCACCCAAGTCCTTATTATAGCAGATTTTTTACATAAATTATAACTTTATCACAAAAAACGAATTACACTTCCACTGTTAAATATGATCTAGCAGAGATTAATTGCAAATATTAATCATACATGTTATCTATATTGTTTGGAATTGAGATAAAGACAATATATGTTAAAGAGTTTTGAATGGAAATTTGTATTTTTGTATTGCTTTTAAAGCCCCAATAATGTCCCGGGTCAATTTGACCCGAAGACTTCCAAAGGGTCCAAAAAGTGAAGACAATACGAGGGTTAATAATCAACAACAACATGTACACTTACACAACTTTTACTGCTCAGTATCATAGCTCACACCACACCACACAACACTACACTACACACCACTACACTACACTACACAACACACACTACACTACACAACACAACACAACACAACACACAATGCAACACAACAAACCACACTATACACTTTCTCTGTCTTTTTCTCTCTCTCTCTCTAACCCCCCCTTTCTCCCTCTACCTCCCACCCTCTCTCCCTACCTCCCTTCCTCTCTACCTCCCTCTTTCTCTCTCCCTCCCTACCTCCCTCTCTCCTTCCTTCACTCGCTCTCTCTCTCTCTTTCTCTCCCTCCCTCTCTCTGTCTCTCTCTCTCTCTCTCTGTCACAATCTCTCTCTCTCTTATTCTTTCACTCCCCTCCCTTTCCTCATCTTGCTCTGGTTAATTATTAACAACAACATGTTCACTTACACAACTTTTACTGCTCAGTATCATAGCTCACACCACACAACACTACACTACACAACACTACACTACACAACACAACACAACACTACACACCACACCACACAACATAACACACTAAAACACTACACAACACACACAACACTACGCACCACAACACTACAAACCACACTACAGAACACACAACAACACAACACACCACACCACACCACACCACAACACTACACAGAACACAACACAACACCACAAGTACACTTTTCCAGCAGAGCACACTCTCCCTGGTTAATGATCAAAAGAACCATAAACAGTCATATGATTTTAACTGCTCAGGATTACAGTTCACAGAACACAACACTCACAGTGAACATTTCCATCACAGTTCAATTTTGTTAAATTTGACGATTCATCAACAAGAGAGTTTCTCACGTTTCTCTTCTTCTGGCTTGGTTGTGGACACACGTTGGAGCTCATCCCTTAGCTGTTACACAGGAGAGTGTCCCTGCTCCGTGATTCCCAGTCACCCCTTAGAGACTTGGTACTCGACTCCTTAGTCTCCAACAGCAGCCATCGTCTCCAGAGTAAAGAGAAAACAGAGCTTTGCTGCCTAACTGATCATTCTGGTCCTTTTAGATTGGTCGTCTGCAGTTCTCCACTCTGTCTGTCAGTCAGGACTAAAGACAGTCTGATGGCTGCTGTCTGACTGAGAGGTTAGTCTGAGACTGAATTTCTCTACTGATGACAGACACGGAGGACAGATCAGGTGAGTTACCTGTCAATGTGTGACCATGGGAGGGGTGGGGCAAGATATTTCTTATCCAATGAAATGATCGTGTGTGTGAATAATTCTGAGGAGGTGTCAGGTTGCAGAAGGCAGGGAAACTGGCAGTCACTCAATTCTCTTCTGTGATCAAGACGTAGCCTCACCCACCCACAGTTCTACTTCCTTATCACCCATCATGTAGCTTGGAGCACCAAGGGATCAGATCATAAAGTGGAAAAAAGGTAAAACTATGGTGATTAACTAAAAAAGCTTGAATGTTACAAGTAAAGGAAATCATTAATACAATTAATCAAAGTTAAATATGTATCCAGTCCAGATCTCTGTCTCTGTGCTGAACCCTAACGCTAACCCTACCCCTAACCCTGACCCTAATCCCCCTCCTTCCCCAGCTTCATTCTATTCTGTGAGCAAGGCAGAGCCACACACACCCACAGTTTTATCTGTCGTCCTACTTGTATCTGTAGTCCTAGTTGTATAGTTTGATCTGTAGTACTAGTTTGATATGTAGTCCTAGTTGTATAGTTTTATCTGTAGTCCTTGTTTGATCTGTAGTCCTAGTTGTATAGTTTGATCTGTAGTCCTAGTTTGATATGTAGTCCTAGTTGTATAGTTTTATCTGTAGTCCTTGTTTGATCTGTAGTCCTAGTTGTATAGTTTAATCTGTAGTCCTAGTTTGATCTGTAGTCCTAGTTGTATAATTTGATCTGTAGTCCTAGTTTGATATGTAGTCCTAGTTGTATAGTTTGATCTGTAGTCCTAGTTGTATAATTTGATCTGTAGTCCTAGTTTGATATGTAGTCCTAGTTGTATAGTTTGATATGTAGTCCTAGTTGTATAGTTTGATCTGTAGTCCTAGTTGTATAGTTTAATCTGTAGTCCTAGTTTCTCCATGTAACTTGGAGCACCAAGGGATCAGATAATAAAGTGGAAAAAAGGAAAACTATGGTGATTAACTAAAGAAGCTTGAAAATACAATTTGATCAGTTTGATTTGCAGTTCTAGTTGTATAGTTTTATCTGTAGTCCTACTTGTATCTGTAGTCCTAGTATTATAGTTTGATCTGTAGTCCTAGTTTGATCTGTAGTCCTAGTTGTATAGTTTTATCTGCAGTCCCAGTTTTATCTGTAGACCTAGTTTTATCTGTAGTCCTAGTATTCTGGGTATGTTTGTCTCTGGCAGGGACTGGGGAGTTTGTCAGGGTCAAGAGAAAATTATGAAATTGGCTGAGTTGGTCGTGACATCGTAATCCACACAGTGTGGAATTGATTCCGATGTAAATCAGAGACTCTATGAAAAAAAAGATATTAATTCCAAAATTACTAAACTTATTGAGTGAATTGTTTCATGACATTTGAGCATTTTAGCTCATTTTAAGAGTGTCATAGCAAAAGGTCTGAATACTTCTGTACATAAGAGATTTCTGTATTTAAATTGTAATAAATTTATTGAAATTTCAAAAAAAGTGTTTTTGCTTTGTCATTCTGGGGTATTGTGTGTGGATTGATGGCAAAATAATTGAATTCAATTCATTTTAAATTGAGTCAAAAACACAACAAAATGTGGAGAAAGTGAAGGGGTCTGAACATTTTCCGAAGGCGCTGTTGATCGAAAGATTGACTGTGCCGGGCCGAGCTTCTCCTTTCTACTCTAAGGAGGTGTGTACACCATATAGACTAGGGTAGATTCTCTGATTCTCTGTCAGATAGAGATATATACATATACATATATATATATATATATATATATATATATATATATATATATATATATATATATATATATATAAAATATAATATAATATTAAAAAGAAATTAGATTGTTTTTTTTGTGAGCTATCCCTTTAATGCAGTAAGAATGTCCAGTAGACGTCAATCAAAGCTATTTTCCATTTTAAACTCACAAATGAAGCCAGCTCAGCCTGAATATGGAGGCCAGGTGAGTTTGACTCTGGACCATAACTGTTAATATCAGATGATACATCATAGTCATAGTACCCTCCCTTCCTGGTTAATAATCAACAACAACATGTACACTTAAATAATGTTTACTGCTCAGTATCATAGCTCACACCACACAACACTACACTACACACCACTACACACACAACACTACACTACACTACACTACACTACACAACACACTAAAACACTACATAACGCAACACAACACAACACAACACAACACACAACACTAAAACACGACACAACACAACCCACACAACACACCACAACACAACACAACTCAACACACAACGCAACACAACAAACCACCCTATACACTTTATCTGTCTTTTTCTCTCTCTCCCTCTACCTCCCACCCTCTCTCCCTACCTCCCTTCCTCTCTCCCTCCCTCTTTCTCCCTCCCTCCCTACCTCCCTCTCTCCCTCCTTCACTCACTCTCTCTCTCTCGTTCTCTCTCCCTCTCTCTCTCCCTCCCTACCTCTTCTCCCAATCCAATCTCTCTCTCTCTCTTTCCCTCTTTCTGTCTTTTTCTCTCTCTCCCTCCCTACCCCCCTCTCTCCCTCTACCTCCCACCCTCTCTCCCTCTCTCCCTACCTCCCTTCCTCTCTCCCTCCCTCTTTCTCCCTCCCTCCCTCTCTCCCTCCCTACCTCCCTCTCTCTCTCCCTCTCTCCCTACCTCTCTCCCTCCCTCCTTCTCTCCTTCCCTCTCTCCCTCTCTACCTCCCTCTCTCCCTCCTTCACTCTCTCTCTCTCTCTTTTTCTCTCCCTCTCTCTCTGTCACAATCTCTCTCTCTCTCTTTCTTTCACTCCCCTCCCTTTCCTCCCTCCCTCCCTCCTCTTGCTCTCCCTCTGTGCCTCTCTCTTCCTCTGTGCCTCTCTCTCTTCCTCTGTACCTCTCTCTCCCTCCCTCCTCTCTCCATCCCTCTCTCTCTCCCTCCCTCCCTCTATACCTCCCTCTCTGCCTCCCTCCCTCCCTCCTCTCTCTCATTCTCTCCCTCCCTCCCTCCCTCCCTCACTCCCTCTATCCCTCCATCGGGCACCAACAACTATGCCACGTTCAAAGTCACTTAAATCACCTTTCTTCCCCATTCTGATGCTCGGTTTGAAATTCAGCAGGTTGTCTTTACCATGTCTACATGCCTAAATGCATTGAGTTGCTGCCATGTGATTGGCTGATTAGATATTTGCATTAAAGAGCAGTTGAACAGGTGTACCTAATAAAGTGGCCGGTGAGTGGATATATATATATAATATGTATAATATAAAAATAAAAAAAATGAATATTTTTGTGATCTATCCCTTTAATGCAGTAAGAATGTACAATAGACATCAATCAAAGCTATTTTCAAAAATTTTAAACTCACAAATAATGCCAGCCTGAAAATGGAGGCCAGGTCAGTTTGACTCCGGACCGTAACTATTAATATCAGATGATACATCATAGTCATAGTACCCTCCCTTCCTGGTTAATGATCAACAACAACATGTACACTTACATAACTTTTACTGCTCAGTATCATAGCTCACACCACACTACACTACACTACACTACACCACAACACACCACACTAAAACACTACACACCACACCACACCACACCACAACACTACACACTTCACCACACAACACCAAACACAAAACTACACACCACACCACCACACAACGCAACACAACAAACACACAAAACACTTTCTCTGTCTTTTTCTCTCTCTCCCTCTACCTCCCCCCCTCTCTCCCTCTACCTCTCTCCCTCCCTCCCTCTCTCCCTCCCTCTCTCCCTCCCTACCTCCCTCTCTCCCTCCTTCACTCTCTCTATCTCTCTCTTTTTCTCTCCCTCTCTCTCTCTCTCCCTCCCTCTCTCCCTCCCTACCTCTTCTCCCCATCCAATCTCTCTCTCTCTTTCCCTCTTTCTGTCTTTTTCTCTCTCTCCCTCCATACCCCCCTCTCTCCCTCTAGCTCTCTCCCTACCTCCCTTCCTCTCTCCCTCCCTCCCTTCCTCTCTCCCTCCCTCTTTCTCCCTCCCTCCCTCTCTCCCTCTCTCCCTCCTTCACTCACTCTCTTTCTTTCACTCCCTCCCTCTCTCTCTCTCTCTCTCTCTGTCACAATCTCTCTCTCTTTCTTTCACTCCCCTCCCTTTCCTCCCTCCCTCACTCCTCTTGCTCTCCCTCTGTACCTCTCTCTCCCTCCCTCCTCTCTCCATCCCATCTCTCTTGCTCCCTCCCTACCTCTCTCTACTACTCTCCCTCCCTCTCTCCCTCCATCCTTCCCCCCCCCTCTCCATCCCTCTCTCCCTCCCCTTCCTGTCTCGCTCCCTCTCTCCCTCCTCTCCCTCCCTCCCTTCTCTCTCTCCCTCCCTCTATCCCTCCCTCTCTCCCTCCCTCCCTCTATACCTCTCTCTCCCTCCCTCCTCTCTCCATCCCATCTCTCTTGCTCCCTCCCTACCTCTCTCTACTACTCTCCCTCCCTCTCTCCCTCCATCCTTCCCCCCCCTCTCCATCCCTCTCTCCCTCCCCTTCCTGTCTCCCTCCCTCTCTCCCTCCTCTCCCTCCCTCCCTTCTATCCCTCCCTCTCTCCCTCCCTCCCTCCCTCCTCTCTCTCATTCTCTCCCTCCCTCTTTCCCTCCCTCCCTCCGTCACTCCCTCAATCCCTCCGTCTGGCACCAACAATTATGTCACGTTCAAAGTCACTTAAACCACCTTCAGCAGGTTGTCTTGACCATGTCTACATGCCTAAATGCATTGAGTTGCTGCCATGTGATTGGCTGATTAGATATTTGCATTAAAGAGCAGTTGAACAGGTGTACCTAATAAAGTGGCAGGTGAATGGATATATATATATATATATAATATGTATAATATTAAAAAAAAAAAAAGATTATTTTTGTGATCTATCCCTTTAATGCAGTAACAATGTACAATAGACGTCAATCAAAGCTAGTTTCCTTTTTAAACTCACAAATAAAGCCAGCCTGAAAATGGAGGCCAGGTCAGTTTGACTCTGGACCGTAACTGTTAATATCATCTGATACATCATAGTCATAGTACCCTCCCTTCCTGGTTAATTATTAACAACAACATGTACACTTACACAACTTTTACTGCTCAGTATCATAGCTCACACTACACCACACCATACAACACAACACAACACAACACAATACAACACAACACAACACCACAAGTACACTTTTCCAGCAGAGCACACTCTCCCTGGTTAATGATCAACAAGAACCATAAACAGTCATATGATTTTAACTGCTCAGGATTACAGTTCACAGAACACAACACTCACAGTGAACATTTCCATCACAGTTCAATCTTGTTAAATATGATGATTCATCAACAAGAGAGTTTCTCACGTTTCTCTTCTTCTGGCTTGGTTGTAGACACACGTTGGAGCTCATCCCTTAGCTGTTACACAGGAGAGTGTCCCTGCTCCGTGATTCCCAGTCACCCCTTAGAGACTTGGTACTCGACTCCTTAGTCTCCAACAGCAGCCATCGTCTCCAGAGTAAAGAGAAAACAGAGCTTTGCTGCCTAACTGATCATTCTGCTCCTTTTAGATTGGTCGTCTGCAGTTCTCCACTCTGTCTGTCAGTCAGGACTAAAGACAGTCTGATGGCTGCTGTCTGACTGAGAGGTTAGTCTGAGACTGAACTTCTCTACTGATGACAGACACGGAGGACAGATCAGGTGAGTTACCTGTCAATGTGTGACCATGGGAGGGGTGGGGCAAGATATTTCTTATCCAATGAAATGATCGTGTGTGTGAGTAATTCTGAGGAGGTGTCAGGTTGCAGAAGGCAGGGAAACTGGCAGTCACTCAATTCTGTTATGTGATCAAGACGTAGCCTCACCCACCCACAGTTCTACTTCCTTATCACCCATCATGTAGCTTGGAGCACCAAGGGATCAGATCATTAAGAGGAAAAAAGGAAAACTATGGTGATCAACTAAATAAGCTTTAATGTTACAAGTAAAGGAAATCATTAATACAATTAATCACAGTTAAATCCTAACCCTAACCCTAACCCTAACCTCATTTCTACTCCTAACCCTAACCCTAACCCTAACCTCATTTCTACTCCTAACCCTAACCCTTTCCCTATCCCTAACCCTAACCCTAACCTCATTTCTACTCCTAACCCTAACCCTAACTTCATTTCTACTCCTAACCCTAACCCTAAACCTAACCCTAACCCTAACCTCATTTCTACTCTTAACCCTAACCCTAACCTCATTTCTACTCCTAACCCTAACCCTAACCCTAACCTAATTTCTAATCCTAACCCTAACCCTAACCCTAACCTTAACCCTAACCTCATTTTTAGTCCTAACCCTAACCCTAACGCTAACCCTAACCTCATTTCTACTCCTAACCCTAACATTAACCCTAACCCTAACCTAATTTCTACTCCTAACCCTAACCCTAACCCTATCCCTATCCCTAATCCTAACCCTTACCTCATTTCTACTCCTAACCCTAACCTCATTTCTACTCCTAACCCTAACCCTAACCTCATTTCTACTCCTAACCCTAACCCTAACCCTATCCCTAACCTCATTTCTACTCCTATCCCTAACCCTAACCCTAACCCTAACCTCATTTCTACTCCAAACCCTAACCCTAACCCTAACCCTAACCCTATCCCTAACCCTAACCCTAACCTCATCTCTACTCCTAACCCTAACCCTATCCCTATCTCTAACCCTAACCCTATCCCTATCTCTAACCCTAACCCTAACCCTAACCCTAACCCTATCCCTAACCCTAACCTCACTTCTACTCCTAACCCTAACCCTAACCCTAACCTCATTTCTACTCCGAACCCTAACCCTAACCCTAACCCTATCCCTATCCCTAACCCTAACTCTAACCCTAACCTCATTTCTACTCCTAACCCTAACCCCTAACCCTAACCCTCACCTTAACCCTACTTCTACTCCTAACCCTAACCCTAAACCTAACACTGACCCTAACCCTAACCCTAACCTCATTTCTACTCCTAACCCTAACCCTAACCCTAACATCATCTCTACTCCTAAACCTAACCCTAACCCTAACCTCATTTCTACTCCTAACCCTAACCCTAACCTCATTTCTACTCCTAACCCTAACCCTATCCCTAACCCTATCCCTAACCCTAACCTCATCTCTACTCCTAACCCTAACCCTAACCCTAACCTCATTTCTACTCCTAACCCTAACCCTACCCCTAACCCGAACCCTAACCCTATCCCTATCCCTATCCCTAACCCTAATACTAACCCTAACCTCATTTTTAGTCCTAACCCTAACCCTATCCCTAGGCGTAACCCTAACCCTAACCCTAACCTCACTTCTACTCCTAACCCTAACCCTAAACCTAATACTAACCCTCACCCTATCCCTAACCCTAACCCTAACCCTAACCCTAACCTCATTTCTACTCCTAACCCTAACCCTAACCCTAACCTCATCTCTACTCCTAACCCTAACCCTAACCTCACTTCTACTCCTAACCCTAACCCTAACCCTAACCCTATCCCTAACCCTAACCTCATTTCTACTCCAAACCCTAACCCTAACCCTAACCCTATCCCTATCCCTATCCCTAATATGCCTTTGTTGACAAGCTTAAGACCGTAGAATTTCCACACGGCGCCATGTTATTTTCTATAGATGTAGATGCTCTGTACACTAATACACACCTAGGACTCCAGGCTGTTCAGAATATTTTGGTAAGGCACCCAGATCCAAATAGACCAGATGCAGCTATCTTGAGGTTGTTGGAGTTGGGTTTAACCAAAAATGACTTTGTATTTAATGATAAATATTATTTACAGATTCATGGTACGGCGATGGGGAAGAAGTTTGCTCCCGCCTATGCAAACATCTATATGGCTGAATTTGAGCTTACTGTCTTCCCCAAATGCCACAAACTGCCAACACTGTATCTGCGGTATCTGGATGATATTTTTGGAGTCTGGCCCCATGGGGAACCAGACTTTCGGAATTTTATGTCAACGCTCAACGAACACCATCCTTCCATAACATTTAAATATGAATTACATCCAGAGAAAATAAATTTTCTGGACACTGAGGTGTTTGTGGAGGATGGTGAGGATGGGAGGGTGGGTCTCGGGACGAGGGTCTATTTTAAGCCGACGGACACCCATGCTCTGCTGCACAGATCTTCTTACCATCCCAGGCATATCTACAGGGGGATTGTCAAATCCCAACTGATTAGGTTTCGCCGGATCTGTGTGGCGGAGGTGGATGTGCGTTCGGCGACTCGGACCCTCTTCCAGGCCCTGGGACCGAGGGGCTATAGCAGGACGTTCCTCCGCGGCATCCAAGTGGAGGTCCAGCAGATGTTTAGTGGGGGGGGTAAACCTGCAGAAGGGAGGGACGATAAACATCTGGTCCCTTTTGTTTCAACTTATGCACCGGCCGCCATCGAATTAAATAAAATCGTTAAAGCCAATTTTAAAATAGCACAAACCAAAATAGACCCTCTCCGGGATTTTAGAATTATAGCAGCCTATAGGAGAAATAAAAACCTGAAAGATCAATTGGTGCAGGCATCTTTAAGGACCGAACGACGTGATCCGTTACAGTCACATTTTAAAGTGAATCAATTTATCACAAATAAATATTTTTGTGAACCACAGGTCTGGATCACTGTATTCGCTCCATGAAAATCGCTGAACCGCGAAATCGCCAATTCACAAATCTTGAAAAGTAAACAGAAGAAAAAAGAGATTAGTTTGTGTGCCAGTGCATTCCTGCCGAGGCAGATGTTTTATGATTCCCCTTACCTGACCGGCCAGCGCCACAAACCCTGTCTGTTTTTATTGAATACTTTTAACATTGGCCCTCCATTTTAATATAAATAATATTTTTTCTGGGAGCTCTATCCCAGAGAAGCCTACTCAGTTGGGGGAATCGTTTATCGGGTAGGTTAAATTTTATAATGGAGGTGACCGTTTTGTGGAATGTTTTTTCATGGAGTTGATTTCCAGTGGGATATTTTTATATATACTTTCTTAATTGTGATGTGGTTGGCCTGGGAATTGTGGAGATTTATTGGAATTGTTTGGTGTTCCACAACCAGGTCGCCAATTAATTATAGCAGCCTATAGGAGAAATAAAAACCTGAAAGATCAATTGGTGCAGGCATCTTTAAGGACCGAACGACGTGATCCGTTACAGTCACATTTTAAAGTGAATCAATTTATCACAAATAAATATTTTTGTGAACCACAGGTCTGGATCACTGTATTCGCTCCATGAAAATCACTGAACCGCGAAATCGCCAATTCACAAATCTTGAAAAGTAAACAGAAGAAAAAAGAGATTAGTTTGTGTGCCAGTGCATTCCTGCCTAGGCAGATGTTTTATGATTCCCCTTACCTGACCGGCCAGCGCCACAAACCCTGTCTGTTTTTATTGAATACTTTTAACATTGGCCCTCCATTTTAATATGAATAATATTTTTTCTTGGAGCTCTATCCCAGAGAAGCCTACTCAGTTGGGGGAATCGTTTATAGGGTAGGTTAAATTTTATAATGGAGGTGACCGTTTTGTGGAATGTTTTTTCATGGAGTTGATTTCCAGTGGGATATTTTTATATTTACTTTCTTAATTGTGATGTGGTTGGCCTGGGAATTGTGGAGATTTATTGGAATTGTTTGGTGTTCCACAACCAGGTCACCAATTAATTATAGCAGCCTATAGGAGAAATAAAAACCTGAAAGATCAATTGGTGCAGGCATCTTTAAGGACCGAACGACGTGATCCGTTACAGTCACATTTTAAAGTGAATCAATTTATCACAAATAAATATTTTTGTGAACCACAGGTCTGGATCACTGTATTCGCTCCATGAAAATCGCTGAACCGCGAAATCGCCAATTCACAAATCTTGAAAAGTAAACAGAAGAAAAAAGAGATTAGTTTGTGTGCCAGTGCATTCCTGCCTAGGCAGATGTTTTATGATTCCCCTTACCTGACAGGCCAGCGCCACAAACCCTGTCTGTTTTTATTGAATACTTTTAACATTGGCCCTCCATTTTAATATAAATAATATTTTTTCTGGGAGCTCTATCCCAGAGAAGCCTACTCAGTTGGGGGAATCGTTTATAGGGTAGGTTAAATTTTATAATGGAGGTGACCGTTTTGTGGAATGTTTTTTCATGGAGTTGATTTCCAGTGGGATATTTTTATATTTACTTTCTTAATTGTGATGTGGTTGGCCTGGGAATTGTGGAGATTTATTGGAATTGTTTGGTGTTCCACAACCAGGTCGCCAATTCGTCGTTTGGTCGATTTTTAGTACCTAATACATGAAACTATATAGTAACCTACAATTTTCCGGACCTAAAACGTACCTGTTTTTATTTTTGTGAACCACAGGTCTGGATCACTGTATTCGCTCCATGAAAATCGCTGAACCGCGAAATCGCCAATTCACAAATCTTGAAAAGTAAACAGAAGAAAAAAGAGATTAGTTTGTGTGCCAGTGCATTCCTGCCTAGGCAAATGTTTTATGATTCCCCTTACCTAACCCTAACCTCATTTCTACTCCTAACCCTAACCTCATTTCTACTCCAAACCCTAACCCTAACCCTAACCCTAACCCTAACCTCATTTCTACTCCTAACCCTAACCCTAACCTCATTTTTACTCCTAACCCTAACCCTAACCTCATTTCTACTCCTAACCCTAACCCTAACCCTAAACCTAACTCTAACCCTAACCCTAACCCTAATCCTATCCCTAACCGTAACCCTAACCCTAACCCTAACCTAATTTCTACTCCAAACCCTAACCCTAACCCTAACCCTATCCCTAACCATAACCCTAACCCTAACCTCATTTCTACTCCTAACCCTAACCCTATCCCTAACCCTAACCTCATTTCTACTCCTAATCCTAACCCTAACCCTAACCTGATTTCTACTCCTAACCCTAACCCTAAACCTAACCCTAACCCTAACCCTAACCTCATTTCTACTCCTAACCCTAACCCTAACCCTAACCTCATTTCTACTCCAAACCCTAACCCTAACCCTAACCTCATTTCTACTCCTAACCCTAACCCTAACCTCATTTCTACTACTAACCCTAACCCTAACCCTAACCTGATTTCTACTCCTAAACCTAACTCTAACCCTAACCCTATCCCTAACCGTAACCCTAACCCTAACCCTAACCTCATTTCTACTCTTAACCCTCCCCAAAATATAAGGAACCTATTGGTCTGTCTCAGAATATACCACACAGAAGTGATACATATTTCCCCAACAGGCCCCTACATCAAGGACCTACCACTGACATTTTGTTTATTTCTTTGATTTACTCTTTTTCAGGTCCCATCATACAACAGGGTAGATCATTTCCTGTTTATTGACCAATCACCACACTGTATTTCTTTCCCGCCAAAATAGAAAGATGACAGTTAGACTAGTCAACTAGCCAATCAGATAGGGAGAATAGCAGCCCCACCCCTGGAGGAGGGGAGTTTCCCTTCCTTCAGAGGATACTTCAGGGAAGGTTTGATCTCTTACCAATTTCCCCTCTGAGGAAGTAGAACTTACTACGAAACGTCAGGGATATTTCAATGCAGTGAATTTGTTTCTTTCGAAGGATTGATAGTTTTGGCCTCCTTTGGCGCCAACCAGTTTTTAAACTAATTAAAATAAAAGTGAGGTTTTAATCTTATAGGGGGGTTCAGGGAAGAACACCTCCAGAAGGCTCTCCTCCATTATCAATACGTTTGGAGTCTTAGCTCCTGGGAAGGATTACTCAAAGGAACTCAGGCCTCATAGACTTACTACATAACACAAAGACCCAACAAGGATTACTCACCCTTCTGACCTGAGTCCACAGAGACCACGCCTGTCCCTGGAGTTGGAGACCCGGAGGAGCTGTAGACGCTGCACGCAGATACAAGGCGGTAAGAACCCTATCTGGGCAACAGACGGGTATCTATCTTATACTGAGTGTGTGCCTGTTTGTTGCCCAGATACCCTTGGATTGAACCTACACTATGCTTCCTGTTAGAGGTGGATCCGCTGCATTGAATACATTGGGGGAGATCACTCATGATAGGAATAGAATTAGACCAGCATTACTACCTACCCCTAGAATGCAGCCCTTATTGAGTTTAAACTATACACACATTAGACCACCACACCACGGTAGGACAAGACACATACACCACTCTGCGATTGCACCCTCTCACCAATTCTCCAGTAGAGCAGGGAAAACACCATCCAGACATACACTCAAAGGACAAACATTCGCCACACTAGGACAGAACAGACCATTAGCCAACAGACACACATATGGACACACACCCAGCAGGCAAACACATAGCACACAATCAGCTAGAACTGAAACTCCAGATGAGGCCACGAGACAGGATGCCAAAACATATTTCAAACTCATTCAGGCCATACATCATAAGGAGATCACTGATAAGACTATAAAAACACACACTTACCCTGCTGGCATGATGAGACAGATAAGGAGACTGACAGACTTTATCAAACCTTCCTCACCTACAGAACAAACGAAAACACATGTAACAACATGCACAACAGAATGGATGGCAAAGATCATGGTAATACTCCAGACACATTATCAAAACACTATAGATTCACTCCTACAGCCCCCCCACACAGTTAACAAGATGGCACTCGAGATTGCCATGAGATGGGCAGACAAGAGATACAGACATAGACTGACTTCAACAACAAGATCACGGGTGGACACAATTATAAACACTCCCACACACACTCACCAGTCATCACATATACAGTCGACGTCCCCTACTAACCTCCCTCCTCCTGTAGTACATGACACCAGCATAGAGCTCACTCATATCCCCCCTGACTCACCCACTCCCACACACACTCACCAGTCATCACATGTACAGTCAACGTCCCCTACTAACCTCCCTCCTCATGTAGTACATGACACCAGCATAGAGCTCACTCACATCCTCCCTGACTCACCTACTCCCATCTTTTCTACGGAGGACTTTCCACCCTTACCTAGAAGGGAACCCTCATACAAAAAATCATTAAACCTAGGCCCTCGTCAGATTTTAGCATCACATGGGCCTACGCACACACACATACATACTCAGAAAGGGACACATCCTACACCTACACACACAGACATACACATATCGCCCACACGTACACACGCACCTACACCACCCATACCTGCACCCACACATACACAATTGACACTTAGGCCTACACAGACACCCACACCCATACAGACAACACACATACACACACAAGGGACATCTACCCACACATCCACTCCAACCTCACCTTGTCACCAGGGGAGGGATGGAGCCTTCGGATTACCGGGCTCCAAGGATCACTCATCACTTATCTGCACACCGATTCGAACTACACCTGTCTCGTCAGAGAGCCACTTTTCCCCTACTTTTTCCCTCCAATTTTCACCATCCCCCCCACCATCCCCCCCTCCACAAGAACCCATCTCCTATCACACAGGTAAAGAAATCAGAGCACAGTTCCACCACAAGATCAGTAGTCAACCCACAACAAACATGACTCACGTTCCGGTCACTGACTTGACCACCACACAACGCAGACAGACAAACACTTCAGTTCTAATAACGGATAACATAACATTTGACTCTCTCACACTCACACCCACAGGTGGCGCCATTAGGAGGAGGTCGGAAGCTAGGCAATCCAATACGAGGGCAAAACCAACCATGATGAAAGGGCCACATAAAGGGGAACTTCCCATACAGGCCCAATCTGAGCCCTCAATATCTAAGAGATTGCCTAGCAAAGACCTCCCTCGAACTGATGACAGAACACATGCCCAGACACATACGCATACATCCACACGCACGCTCAACCAACCCAATTTACCTCCAACACACACACACATCACCACTGTATACACTCCAACATACCACCGGGCCACACCAGGGCGTAAGATTCAGGAGTGGAACTTCAATAGTAACAAACCATTCATCATGTTGGGGGATTCCAACCTCAGCCGGATCCCCCCATTCACTAATCACCGCATACAGGTAGACAGCTATGCAGGGGCCTGTATCTATCATTTTTATAGGATCCTGGAGAAGGCCACCGTCCAACCCCAAGTGGAACTGGTGGTTCTCTCAGTGGGCCTCAACAACAAGGATCACGATGCACGCCAGACATCACTAAAACAACTACCAAGGATGATCAGGGAAGCCAAGAGGGTCTACACCAACGCAACAGTTTACATGCCAGTCATTCAGTTTTCACGTCACCTCACCACAGAACAGCAGACAAATCTGAAATACATCAATGAACACATTACAAGACACCTCCCACACTTATCAGAAATAGCCCAGGACACATTCTACACCACACCAGATAATATACATTGGACAACTACAACAGCACAGACCATTTTTAATCACTGGTGCAAGCAGCTAAATTTATAATAAACAGTAACCACAATCTGGACTCACACATCTCTACCGCCACTTCCACACATACATTGCCAAACACCTTTCTTCCCCAGCCCGTAGCTCCCCCTACTGGAGCAGTAGGAGAAGAAACCCCAACCCCCACCTCTTCTTCCCCCCCTCTACCCCTAACAACAACCTCCCCCCTTCCCCCTTCTCTTTATTCTTTTCCTCCCTCAAATATCTTAAATCTTTCTAAATCTTTTCACCCCACAGCACCCCAGATCAAGCTACTGGAGAGAGGGTTGACATTCATCCCTCGACCCAACAAACATGACCAGGAGGAACTCCAAAGGGACATTCACCACTTTCACAGACGATGCAAATTATTGGACTATTTTGACTACCAACCCAATCACAAATACACACCACTCACCTACCCCTCCACCTGGGAGCCTAAACTCAGCCAAGTAGACAGACACATTCAGAAACTGATTAGAACAAACCTACATACATTATCTAACTATCACATACTACCAGACATGCCAGACAATATTACAGCAACAGAAAGGAACGCCATACACACATTGAAAAGTAACCCACACATCATTATAAAACCAGCAGACAAAGGCTCCAAAATTGTCATAATGGATAAACACAAATACCTATTAGAAGCGAACAGACAATTATCAAACACTAGATATTACAAACACATAGACAACAATATACAAAAACAGACACAAACACAACTACGACAAGTCATACAGACCATATACGAAAAGAAATACATTACACGAAAACAAAGAGACTTTTTATTCGGACCGGACGACCCCAGACCCAGACAATTTTACTTACTTCCGAAAATTCATAAGGAACCTGAGACTTGGACTATTCCCTTTGAAGTTCCTCCTGGTAGACCGATAGTTTCAGACTGCAACAGCGAATCATACCACATTGCACAATACATAGACCATCATCTTAACCCTCTCTCCACCAAGCACCCCAGCTACCTGAAAGACACCTACGACTTCTTACACAAAATCCAACCCATGGTTGTTCCCTCCCAGGCTTACATATTCACTATAGATATCGATAGTTTATACACCAACATAAATACACACACAGGAATAAATGCAGTTAGGAATATCTTTCATAAACACCCAGATAAGAATAGACCCGACACTGAACTCTTACAACTATTGGAGATTAGTCTTACAGGCAATAATTTCACTTTTGACGATAAACAATATTTACAGGTAGAGGGAACAGCCATGGGCCAACGATATGCACCCTCATACGCCAACTTATACATGTCCGAATGGGAGAGAGAGGCACTAGCCAAATGCCCCCACCAACCCAGTTTCTATTACAGATTTCTAGATGACATTATAGGAGCATGGCCACACCATATAGATTTATTCACAGAATTCATAAACATTTTAAACTCGCACCATTCGTCTATAAAACTCAAACACAGCATACACCCACAAGAAATTAATTTCCTGGACACCACAGTTTATTTTAATCCTATCAATTCGACACAGAAAACACTATTCATTAAGGTTTACTTCAAACCGACAGACACAAAATCCACTATTACATAAACACAGCTACGACCCAAAACATACATTCAAAGAGCTAGTTACAGTCAATCACACTGCTACTGTATGAACTAGCTACTGTCGCTAGTTCATATAGTGTATCATTGGGACTGTAGCTAGTTCATACAGTAGCAGTATGATTGACTGTAGCTAGTTCATACAGTAGCAGTGTGATTGACTGTAGCTAGTTCATACAGTAGCAGTGTGATTGACTGTAGCTAGTTCATCCAGTAGCAGTGTGATTGACAGTAGCTAGTTCATACAGTAGCAGTGTGATTGACTGTAGCTAGTTCATACAGTAGCAGTGTGATTGACTGTAGCTAGTGTGGTGGAATTTCAAGTTAAAAATACATGAACATGAAAAATGCCAAAGACTAGAGCTGATGGTTTATTCAGAGACTTTTATTCACAAGTAATAAAAGTAAACACGTTTGCAAAGGGGTTTTTCATTGTCCTTTCAGACCGCCATTTATACTTTCAAATCTAGGTTACCTCCCTCATATACAAATCACTTATATCACCAATATCATTCTTCTGCTACATCTTTATTTTCTATAGAAATGTACCATACTATCTTACACACAGCAACGTAATCCAGCATCACAACTCAAACACCCAATCTAGTAGAACACTCTAGTAGAACACTCTAGAACACTCTAGTAGAACACTCTAGTAGAACACTCTAGTAGAACACTTGCGTAGTACACTCTAGAACACTCTAGTAGAACACTCGCGTAGAACACTCTAGTAGAACACTCTAGTAGAACACTCTAGAACACTCTAGTAGAACACTCTAGAACACTCTCGACGAACACTCTAGAACACTTTAGTAGAACACTGTAGTGTTGTAGGGTGTTCTACTAGAGTGTTCTAGAGTGTTCTACTAGAGTGTTCTACAGCGTTCTACTAGAGTGTTCTCCTAGAGCAGACCTGGGCATAGCACGGCCCGCGGGCCACATACGGCCCTTTGGCTGACGTTGACCGGCCCCCGTAGGGATAAATGGAAATTAGAAAATAAACGTATTGTTTTTTATTTATGTATACGTTTTTTAAGCGTACCTAATGACTCGATACGACTTGTCGTAAAACTGTGTGATGAGACGAGTCTGATTGACGGTATCTGACATTACCTTGTCACAAGATAGCCCTCAAAATGTCTGGTCACGCCAAAAAAAGAAAGGTCGATTCCGAATGCAGAGTTTTCAACAAAACATGGACTGATAAGTATTTATTTACTATAGTCAGAGGTAAAGCTGTGTGTTTAGTTTGCGGAGAGCAGATTGCCGTTTTCAAGGATTACAATTTGAATCGACATTACGAGACGAAACACGCAGTAAAATACAAAGAGTTGACCGGTGCTGAACGGTCACGGACAACAGAAGCTTTGCTAGCTAAGCTACAGAGGCAACAAGGCTTTTTTTACCAAGCTTCACACATCCAGTGAGGCAGCAACCAAGACCAGCTTTGTGATATCCCACAAAATCGCTAAAAACAGCAAGTCATTCTCGGAAGGGGAGTTCATTAAAGAGTGCTTGGTGGACTCTGCGGCGCTAATATGCCCCGAGAAAAAAGAAGCATTTGAGAAAGTCCCGCTGTCCAGGTGAACTGTGACGAGAAGGATCGAGGACATCGCAGGGAATTTGGAGCTTCAGCTGCAAAGTGAGATTGCAAATTTGGACTTTTTCTCCTTAGCTTTGGACGAGAGCTGTGATGTCCGTGACACAGCCCAGTTACTTGTATTTTTACGTGGGATAACGAAAGACTTCAAGATTACGGAGGAGCTGGCAGCAGTGCGGTCAATGAAAGGGACGACGACGGGGAGCGATCTGTTTACGGAGGTAAATGCATGCATGGACGAGCTGGGACTGAGATGGGACAGACTGGCAGGTGTCACAACCGATGGTTGTCCAAATCTGACGGGGAAAAATGTTGGACTTTTGAAACGAATGCAAGATAAAGTCACTGAAATCGACCCAGAGCAGAAATTGGTATTTTTACATTGTATTCTACATCAGAATGTGTTGTGCAAGTCAGTGTTAAAAGTGAACCATGTTACTGATGTTGTAACTAAAATAGTATGCTTTATCAGGGCAAGAGCATTAAATCACAGACAGTTTGTTGAGCTTTTGGAGGAGCATGAGTCTGAACATGGTGACATTGGTTACCACACAACTGTCAGATGGCTCAGCCTGGGCAAAGTGCTGAAAAGAGTTTGGGATCTGAAAGCAGAGATTCAGGAGTTTTGTGAGAAGAAAGGCAAAGACATCCCAGAGCTCTCAGATGGGGACTGGATGGCAGATTTTGCATTTGCTGTGGATGTGACTGCACTGATGAATGAACTGAACACCAAACTGCAAGGCAAGGGCCTTTTTGTTCATGAAATGCACAGCCTGGTGAAGGCTTTCATGAGAAAGTTGCAGTTTCTTTCAAGCCAACTGGAGTGCAACACTCTCACTCACATGCAAACCCTGAAAGAAGTCAAACCATCAGCTGATCACCTCCACAGGTACTCATCCATGTTAGGAGCACTGCATGGTGAGTTTTCAAGGTGATTTGAAGATTTCAAAACAGTTGAGGATGAAATGAGCATGATCTTCTCTCCCTTCACCTGCATTGTGGATAATGCACCCAGTGACGTTCAGCTGGAGCTCATTGACCTGCAGTCTGATGTGGTACTGGCAGAGCACTTTAAGTCAGAATCAGTGCTGGACTTTTACTCCTCTCTCAAAAAGGAGAACTTTCCAAACATGAGGAGACATGCTCAGAAGATGTTGGTTCTCTTTGGATCTACCTACATATGTGAACAAACATTTTCATTGATGAAGTTTAACAAATCCAGGTATAGATCCTCTCTCACTGATGATCATCTGTCAGCTGTGCTTCGCATAGCCACCTCAGACATTCAGCCTGACTTTGATACACTTGTTAAAGCCCAACAGAGACTAGATTTCTCTCACTGAACAAGAAAAAAAAACTGAAACAGTAAATTAGATGGTTAGACTGCTTAATATTTGGAGTACAAAGACAATATTGATGTCTTTAGAAAGCTAAGGATCTCCTCTTTCCAACAATACTGTATATTAAACTAAAATGTGTTTTGGGGTTAATGTGACTGAGTGGAGAAATGCGCAAGTCACAATTGTTAAAAACATTCTTATTTTGTGTACCATTGTTTTTGAAAATGTGATTGAATAAATGACATTTCTTGTAAGGCAACCTCACTTTTTCATTGCTTAATAATCATAACATTTACTCTTACCAGTCACAGCTTGTCAAAACAATGCAATTTACCGCTTTTTACAAAGAAATAAAATTAATGTTATATAGAATTGAGTTCAGGCTATTGGCCCGGCCCTCCATAATATTTTCTGTTTCTCATGTGGCCCCCTGGGAAAAATAATTGCCCACCCCTGTCCTAGAGTGTTCTACTTTAGTGTTCTAGAGTGTTCTACTAGAGTGTTCTACAGCGTTCTACTAGAGTGTTCTACTAGAGTGTTCTACTTGAGTGTTCTAGAGTGTTTTACTAGAGTGTTCTAGAGTGTTCTACTAGAGTGTTCTAGAGTGTTCTACTAGAGTGTTCTAGAGTGTTCTACTAGAGTGTTCTACTAGAGTGTTCTAGAGTGTTTTACTAGACTGTTCTATAGTGTTCTACTAGAGTGTTCTACTAGAGTGTTCTAGATTGTTCTACTAGAGTGTTCTAGAGTGTTCTATTAGAGTGTTCTACTAGACTGTTCTAGAGTGTTCTACTAGAGTGTTCTAGAGTGTTCCGCTAGAGTGTTCCACTAGAGTGTTCTACTAGAGTGTTCTACTAGAGTGTTCTAGAGTGTTCTACTAGAGTGTTCTAGAGTGTTCTACTAGAGTGTTCCACTAGAGTGTTCTACTAGAGTGTTCTAGAGTGTTCTACTAGACTGTTCTACATCGTCCAACATCTCAGTGAAAACACACCACTATCCAACTGCATCATGTTATGATCCATCATCTTTGAGCCTTTGGTGTTCAGTGTGATCTCCCTGAGACTAGTTTACACAGGGTCACTGAACAGCCCCAAAACCCAAGCCCAAACCCTGGGTAGAGGGGCTCAGTGAATGTGGAGTGGAATGTGTGCAGGAGGGTCCGTGTGTCAGAGGAGACCCTGTAGAAGGACAGAGTGCCGGCCGGCCAGTCCAGATACACTCCTACTCTTTGGGAGCCAGAGGAGGGGACAGGTATGGCAGTCTTCTTATTATTGTGACAGGCGAAGTATCTGTCACCAGAGCAGAACAGACTCCAGGACTTGTCATTGTTTCCCAACCTACAGTCATCACCCTCTCCTCTCCTTCTGATTCCTTTATATGTCACTCCTATACCAGCCCCTCTACCACTCCACTCTACCTCCCAGTAACGGCGCCCAGTCAGACCCTTTCTACACAGCACCTGTGACCAGCCCTCAAATCTCTCTGGGTGATTAGGATACGGCTGCTCCTCTCTCCCCCGTGTCGCCTTTCTGTTCTCCTCAGACAGAGAGAGGTCTCTGTGTGCTGTGTTTGGGTCCAGTGTGAGCTCACAGGCATCTGGGAGAAGAGCAGAGGGAGGGAGGGAGGGAGGGAAAAAGAGAGAGAGAGAAAGAGAAGAGAGAGAGAGAGAGAGGGGGGGACGGAGGAAGAGAAAGAGAGAGAGAGAGAGAGAGGGGGGGGAGAGAGAGAGAGAGGAGAGGGGAGAGAGAGAGAGAGAGAGAGAGAGAGAGAGAGAGGAGAGAGAGAGAAAGAGGAGAGAGAGAGAAAGAGGAGGAAGAGAGGGGGACAGAGGAAGAGAAAGAGAGAAAGGGATTGAAGGAGAGAGAGAGAGGAGAGAGAGGGAGAGAGAGAGGGAGAAAGAAAGAGGGAGAGAGAGAGGAGGAAGAAATAGGGAGACGGAGGAAGAGAATGAGAGAGAGGGAGGGAGGGAGGGAGAGAGAGGAGAGAGAGAGAGAGGAGGAAGAGAGAGTGGGACGGAGGAAGAGAAAGAGAGAGAGGGAGAGAGAGAGAGAGAAAGAGCGAGGGAGAGAGAGAGAGGGGAGAGAGGGGGACAGAGGAAGTGAAAGAGAGAGAGGGATGGAGGGAGAGAGAGAGAGAGGAGAGAGAAAGAGGGAGAGAGAGAGAGGAGGAACAGAAAGGGGGATGGAGGAAGAGAAAGAGAGAGAGGGATGGAGGGAGAGAGAGAGAGAGAGGGAGAGAGAGAGAGGAGAGAGAAAGAGAGAGGGAGAGACAGAGAGAGAGAGAGAGAGAGAGAGAGAGAGAGAGAGAGAGAGAGAGAGAGAGAGAGAGAGAGAGAGAGAGCGGGGAGAGAGGAGAGGGGGGAGAGAGTGGGACAGAGGAAGAGAGAGGGATGGAGGGAGAGAGAGAGAGAGAGAGAGGGAGAGAGAGAGAGGAGAGAGAAAGAGGGAGAGAGAGAGAGAGAGGAGGAACAGAAAGGGGGATGGAGGAAGAGAAAGAGAGAGAAGGACGGAGGGAGAGAGAGGAGAGAAGAGACAGAGAGAGAGGGATGGAGGGAGAGAGAGAGAGAGAGGAGAGAGAAATAGAGAGGGAGAGACAGAGAGAAGGAACAGAGAGGGGGACGGAGGAAGAGAGAGAGGGATGGAGGGAGAGAGAAAGAGAGAGAGAGAGGAGAGAGAGAGAGAGGAGAGAGGAGAGGGGGGAGAGAGTGGGACAGAGGAAGAAAGAGAGGGATGGAGGGAGAGAGAGAAAGAGAGGAGAGAGAGAGAGAGAGGGGAGAGAGGAGAGGGGGGAGAGAGTGGGACGGAGGAAGACAGAGAGAGAGACGGGAGAGAAAGAGAGAGGGAGAGAGAGAGGGGAGAGAGAGAGAGAGGAGAGAGAGAAAGAGAGAGGGAGAGAGAGAGAGAGAGGAGATGGAGGAACAGAAAGTGAGAGAGGGATGGAGGGAGAGAGAGAGAGGAGAAAGAAAGAGAGAGGGAGAGAGAGAGAGAAAGGAGGAAGAGAGAGGGGGACGGAGGAAGATAAAAAGAGAGAGGTATGGAGGGAGAGAGAGAGAGAGGGAGAGAGAGAGGAGAGAGAAAGAGAGAGGGAGAGAGAGGGGGGGGAGAGAGAGGGTGGGAGAGTCAGATATGTAGGCTGCCTTTGATGAGTCTCTCCCTCTCCTAGAGATCTCCCGTTGTGTCTCAGGGTTTGTGGAGAGGATCAATGGAGGGAGGGATGGAGGGAGAGGAGGGAGGAACGGAGAGAGGGAGGGAGGGAGAGATAAAGAGAGAGATTGACTGTCAGCTACTTCAGGAGAAACACACTCACATTGGAAGAACTGGGCTCTGGTCTTGGGCTCTGGTGGCAGGAAAACATCCACTCCATTCACTACAGGCGGGAGGTAGGGAGGGAGAGAGAGAGAGAGGGAGGGAGGGAGGGAGGGAGAGAAGAAGAAAGAGGACAGGAGGAGAGGGAGGGAGAGGGAGAGAGAGAGAGAGGGGAGGTAGGGGTAGAGGGAAGGAGAAAGGGAGGGAGGGGGAGATAGGGAGAAGGAGGGAGGGAGGGAAAGAGGGAGAGAGAAAAGGAGGGAGGGAGAGGAGGGAGGGATAGAGAGAGGAGGGAGGGAGAGAGAGAGAGGGAGGGAGAGGAGGGAGGGAGGGAGATGGAGGGAGAGGAGGGAGAAAGAGGGAGGGATAGAAGGAGGATGGAGGGAGGGAGAGAGGAAGAAAGGAGGGAGGCAGAGAGGGGAGGATAGAGGGAGGGGGGGAGAGAGAGAGGGAGAAAGAGGGAGGGAGATGATAGAGGGAGAGAGGGAGAGAGGGGGGGGGGGATAGAGGGGGGAAGGAGGGAGGGAGGGATAGAGGGAGGAAGGAGGGAGGGCGAGTGGGAGAAAGAGTTAAGGAGAGGATGGAGGGTGAGAGGGATGAAGGAGGGAGGGAGAGAGGGAGATAGAGGAGGGAGGGAGGGAGCGAGAGAGCGACAGGAGGAATGGAGGGAGGGAGAGTAGGAGAGAGAGGGAGGAAGGGAGAGAGAAGAGGGAGGGAGGGAGGGTGGAAGGAAGAGAGGGACGAAGAAAGTGGGAGGGAGAGGAGAGAGGGAGAGAGGGAGGGATGGAGAGGAGAGATAGAGGGAGGGAGAAAGAGGGAGGGAGAAGATAGAGGGAAAAAGAGGATAGAGGGAGGGAGAAGATAGAAGGAAAGAGAGGAGAGAGGGAGGGAGATAGGGAAGGATAGAGGCAGGGAGGGAGGGATGCAGGTCGGGAGGTATTGAGGAAGGGAGGGAGGGAGGGAGGGAAAGGAAGGATAGAGGGAGAGAGGGAGGGATAGAGGGAAAAAGGAGGTAGGAAGAGAGGGAGGGAGAGTAGTAGAGAGAGGTAGGGAGGGAGAGAGAGGCACGGAGGGAGAGCAAGAGGAGGGAGGGAGGGAGAAAAGAGAGGGGAGTGAAAGAAACAGAGAGAGAGAGAGTGAGGGAGGGAGAGAGGGAGGGAGGGAGAGAGAGAGGGAAGGAGGGAGAAAGAGGGAGGGAGAGAGGAAGGGAGGGAGTGAGAGAGGGTGGGAGGGAGGAATGGAGAGGAGGGAGGGAGGGATAGAGGGATGAAGGAGGGACAGAGAGAGGGAGAGAGGAAGTGAAATAGGGAGGGAGAAAGGGGGGGAGGGAGGAGGGAGGGAGGGACGGAGGGAAAAGAGGGATAGAGGGAGGGAGGGATAGAGGGAGGGAGTGAGGGAGGAAGGAGAGAGGGAGAGAGGTGGGAGTGAGGGAGAAAGAGAGGGAGGGAGAGGAAGGAGGGAGGAAGGGAGAGAGGGAGGGAGAAAGAGGGAGGGAGAGGATAGAGGGAGGGATAGAGGGATGGAGGGAAGGAGGGGGGGAAGGAGGGAGGGAGGGAGAGAATGAGAGAGAGGAGGGAGGGAGGCAGAGAAGGAGGTATAGAGGGAGGGAGAGAGAGGAGAGAGGGAGGCAAAGATGGAGGGAGAGGAGGGAGAGAGGGAGAAAGATAGGGAGGGAGAGAGGGGGGAGGGAGAGGATTGAGGGAGAGAGGGAGGGATAGAGGGAGGAAGGAGGGAGGGAGAGAGGCAGAGAGGGAGGGAGAGAGGGAGGGAGAGAGGGGGTGAGGGAGGGAGGGAGAGTATTGAGGGAGAGAGGGAGAGAGAGGAGGGAGGGAGGAAGAGAGGGATAGAGGGAGGGATAGTGGGAAGGATAGAGGGAGGAATAAGGGAGGGAGGGAGAGGTGGGACGGAGGGAGAGATAGAGGGATTGATAGAGGGAGGGATCGATGGTGAGAGGGAGAGAGAGGAAGGAGGGAAAGAGGGAGAGAGAAAGAGGGAGGGAGAGGATAGAGGGAGGGATAGAGGTAGGGAGAGAGGGAGGGATAGAGGGAGGGAGAGAGGGAGGGATAGAGGGAGGGAAGAAGGGAGAAAGAGGAGGGAGGGAGGCAAAGAGGGAGGGAGAGAGGGAGAGGAGGGAAGGAGGGAGGGAGAGAGAAAGGGAGAGAGGTGGGGGAGGGAGGGAGGGAGAGGATGGAGGGAGAGAGGTAGGTAGAGTAGCAGAGAGAGGTAGGGAGGGAGAGAGAGGCACGGAGGGAGAGCAAGAGGAGGGAGGGAGGGAGGAAAGGGAGGGAGAGAGTGAGGTAGGGAGGGAGAGAGGGAGGGAGAAAGGGAGAGAGGGTGGGAGGTAGAGAGAGAGAGAGGGGGGTAGGGAGGGAGAGAGAAAAAAAGACAGAGAAAGAGGGAAAGAGAGAGAGAGAGATTGGATGGGGAGAAGAGGTAGGGAGGGAGGGAGGGAGGGAGAGAGGGAGGGAGGGAGGGGGGGAGAGAGTGAGAGAGGGAGGGAGGGAGGGAGGGAGAGAGAGAGAGAGAGAGAAAGAGAGACAGAGACATGTATCAGTCAAGGGTTGTAAACATGGACAGGTCCCACATTGTTCTGATGGGGGGAAAAGAGAAGGCCTCACTTTGCAGGTTAACCCTTTGGGGACCAGGGGTATTTTCTTCATTTTTACATACATTTTTTCTTTCTCAATTTGAAGTCACTTCCATACAAAATAATACCCAAGTCTTTCATATCAATATTTTCAGTACAAACTCAGCTTTCTTGATTGTGATGGATGTTTACCCCAAGAGCACTGTCTGAATAGGTAAGTAGGCCTAAACCTGAACATTTCGAATCTGTTTTTCAGAAATGTTTCAAATCCCATGTGAAAACATACCTTTACCCATGTGGATGAATTGTTTTGGGGCTTGAAATTCATTTATGAAGTCCTGAGCTACACAGAAATGGTATACAATATGAATAAAATACTAGACAGAATATAAAAAAGGACTTCTAATGGATCCTTGTAAACACATCTTCTCTGCTATCTGTCTCTGTCACTGTCACTGAAATGTTTGTCAACACCGACAATGCCTAAGGTAGATTAGGGTTTAGGGTCTGTTGTTGGTTGGATGTTTTCATTGATGGTTTAGTATTTGGGTTAGGGTTAGGGGTTATGGTTAAGGGTTTGGGGTTAGGGTCTGTTGTTGGTTGGATGTTTTCATTGACGGTTTAGTATTTGGGTTGGGGTTAGGGTTAGGGGTTAGGGTCTGTTGTTGGTTGGATGTTTTCATTGATGGTTTTGTATTTGGGTTAGGGTTAGGCGTTATGGTTAGGGGTTTGGGGTTTAGGGTCTGTTGTTGGTTGGATGTTTTCATTGATGGTTTAGTATTTGGGTTAGGGTTAGGGGTTTGGGGTTAGGGTCTGTTGTTGGATGGATGTTTTCATTGATGGTTTATTATTTGGGTTATGGTTAGGGGTTTGGGGTTAGGGTCTGTTGTTAGTTGGATGTTTTCATAGATGGTTTAGTATTTGGGTTAGGGGTTAGGGTCTGTTGTTGGTTGGATGTTTTCATTGACGGTTTAGTATTTGGGTTAGGGTTTGGTGTTAGGGTCTGTTGTTGGTTAGATGTTTTCATTGATGGTTTAGTAATTGGGTTAGGGTTAGGGGTTTGGGTCTGTTGTTGGTTGGATGGTTTACTATTTGGGTTAGGGGTTTGGGTCTGTTGTTGGTTGGATGTTTTCATTGATGGTTTAGTATTTGGGTTAGGGTTGGGGTTAGGGGTTAGTGTTAGGTTGTAGGTTAGGGGGTTAGGGTTTTGGGTCTGTTGTTGGTTGGATGTTTTCATTGATGGTTTAGTATTTGGGTTGGGGTTAGGGTTAGGGGTTAGGGTCTGTTGTTGGTTGGATGTTTTCATTGATGGTTTTGTATTTGGGTAAGGGTTAGGCGTTATGGTTAGGGGTTTGGGGTTTAGGGTCTGTTGTTGGTTGGATGTTTTCATTGATGGTTTAGTATTTGGGTTAGGGTTAGGGGTTTGGGGTTAGGGTCTGTTGTTGGATGGATGTTTTCATTGATGGTTTATTATTTGGGTTATGGTTAGGGGTTTGGGGTTAGGGTCTGTTGTTAGTTGGATGTTTTCATAGATGGTTTAGTATTTGGGTTAGGGGTTAGGGTCTGTTGTTTGTTGGATGTTTTCATTGACGGTTTTGTATTTGGGTTAGGGTTTGGTGTTAGGGTCTGTTGTTGGTTAGATGTTTTCATTGATGGTTTAGTAATTGGGTTAGGGGTTTGGGTCTGTTGTTGGTTGGATGGTTTACTATTTGGGTTAGGGGTTTGGGTCTGTTGTTGGTTGGATGTTTTCATTGATGGTTTAGTATTTGGGTTAGGGTTGGGGTTAGGGGTTAGTGTTAGGTTGTAGGTTAGGGGGTTAGGGGTTTGGGTCTGTTGTTGGTTGGATGTTTTCATTGATGGTTTAGTATTTGGGTTAGGGTTGGGGTTAGGGGTTAGTGTTAGGTTGTAGGTTAGGGGGTTAGGGGTTTGGGTCTGTTGTTGGTTGGATGTTTTCATTGATGGTTTAGTATTTGGGTTAGGGTTAGGGGTTAGGGCTTTGGGGTTAGGATCTGTTGTTAGTTGGATGTTTTCATTGATGGTTTAGTATTTGATAGAATAGATGCTGAATTGTATGTGACTTTAATTGTCCGACTGATGGGGAAACGGAAAGTCATAAAAAGAGGCTTTGCCAAGAGGAGGGGAGACAATAGGATTTGCACCCCCTGGGGGAGTCCAAAGGTTTGAGTGACCTGGGTCTGCGAGGACCATTTAGTCTAAAAGCCCACAAAGTGAAATCGAACGTGTTGCAGAGAACCGGTGGATCGACTTCCGCGGTGAAACGTGGTTCTTGTCTACAAGAACATTGGCTGAGAATACCCACACTGTGTCCTCTCGTCGCGGCCTGCGCACCCTCTCACTCACC
>NC_139654.1:3322500-3370000 GCF_951799395.1 Argentina silus | reverse complement strand
CTCTCTCTCTCTCTCTCTCTCTCTCTCGCTCTCTCTCTCTCTCTCTCTCGCTCTCTCTCTCTGTCTCTCTCTCTCTGTCTCTGTCTCTGTCTCTCTCTCTCTCTGTCTCTGTCTCTGTCTCTGGTTGAATAAAATTCAAATTAAAGCAAATTGATCTGTCTCCCACCTCAGTGCTCAGCTCTGCTCTCTGTCTGGCTCCTCACTGATGCAGCTCTCCCCTGAATGAACTAGTCTGTCCACATTGTATCACCTGGTGATGCACATATGGGGCATATGACAGGATGACAGTTATCACACCACTGACAACTGTTCACATAAATACACATGTTCTTTTTTTTCAATGTTCTAGTGTGTCGTCAACACAACGTCCAGTCTGACAGATCTCCAAGGTTGTCAACATGACTTAGAGAGGGGGCGTGGCCTATCTTGATAGATTATCTCTAATATAAATGTCTAACTTTTAATCTGCTGTGAATAATTGCCAGCCTCCATAAGATAATGTTGAATAAGAGGGATGTAAATAATGTAATTCTCTGACAAAATTTGGCCATTAAAATGTCACACACACACACACACACAGACACACACACACACACACACACACACACACACACACACACACACACACACACACACACTCACACTCACACTCACACTCACACTCACACTCACACATGTATGATTTTCATGCTGCAGGAAATAGACTTAAAAGAATGACCAAAGCGAAAATCTGACTTGAAATTGAATGATTATTTGATTGATGATGTGATGTGGGACTCACTCAACAAGGTCTATGCAGGGTTCAAGAGTCACGGTTGTCTGCTGGTCCAGGACAAGGTCTAGGCAGGGTTCAACAGTCACGGTTGTCTGCTGGTCCAGGACAAGGTCAATGTCTGGTCAGACAACTGGAATGTTGAGTCAACTTGTCTGAAGGAAGAAGTAAATCTTCACCAACAGTTCTTTGTAACTGACTCGGTCAACGCCTCCCATTTGCTGTACAACGTGTAGTAGAGAGCTGTGTGTGTCAAGGAGGGCCACATCTCTCTCTCCTCTTCTCCCTGTGCCGGGCCGAGGTTCTGTACACCATATAGACTAGGATAGATTCTCTGATTCTCTGTCAGATAGAGATATATAATATGTACACATATACAGTATATATATATATATATATATATATAATGTTTTTTTTTTTTTTTGTGAGCTATCCCCTGTGAGCTATCCCAGGGAGGAGGTCCAGCACCTAACAGTGTGGTGCACCGACAACAACCTGGCTCAAAAGCTGGCACACACACCCCCATCCTCATCAACGGAACTGAGGTGGAGCGAGTCACCAGCTTCAAGTTTCTGGGTGTCCACATCTCTGAGGATCTCTCCCGGACCCTCAACACTCTACCCTGATGAAGAATGCTCACCATCGTCTCTTCTTCCTGAGGAGACTAAAGAAGGTCCATCTGTCTCCTCAGATCCTGGTGAACCGCTGCACCATCGAGAGCATCCTCACCAACTGTGTCACAGTATGGTACGGAAACTGCTCTGCCTCTGACCAGAAAGCACTACAGAGGGTGGTGAAAACTGCCCAACGCATCACCGGTTCCTCACTCCCCTCCATTGAGGCTGTCCAGGGCAAACGATGCCTGCGTAAGGCACACAGCATCTTCAAGGACAGTTCTCACCCCAACCACAGACTGTTCACCCCACTCCCCTCCGGGACGCGCTACAGGTCTCTCCATACCCGAACCAGCAGGTTCAGAGGAAGCTTGTTCTCTGCGGCTGTCACCCTACTGAACTCCAACTATGCACCTAGATGACAACCTACCAACTAACCCCTACCCCCCCCCACCCAGACAATTGTACTACTCTTGTTACGGTTCCCCCTCCCAACCAACCCTCTGGCACCATCTCGAGGCCGCAGCCGTCATCACTGGAGCGTCTTCCCAGTCTACAGAGCACCTGGACCCCAATCAACACACCTGCGAATCAGCACCCTACATAAACCTAATCTTGACTGATCTTAAGCCTGATCTTCACTCCAGTGCCAGATCGTACTGTGTCCCACGGTAACCCTTAGAGTATTCCTTTATGCTTCTAGCCCTAGATTACCTCTCTCTCTCTGTCCTGTGGTTGTTTGTGTTGTCACCGCGTTCCCTTGTGTCCACATCCAGATACCCCGTCCTCCCTGGCGTTTCCCCCCTCGTCGACCCTTCCACGGACCTAGCCCTCTCCCCGACTACTAGACCCCCCGGCTTCCCGACCATCTGCTCGTCTGACTACCGCCTGCCTGCCGAACCCCCTGCTCGTCTGACTACCCGCCTGCCTGCCGAACCCTGGACCGACCCACGACTACTCTTTTGGATTATCTTTCTCTCCCCTACCCCTTTTCCCCCTCTATTATTAAATACGCCTTTGGGTTAAACCCCACCATCTCTGAGCGCAGTCATTTGGTTCCGCTGATGTTCCAGTGTAACAACTCTTACCCTATAGCATTCCTATAAACTGTACATACTGTATCTTCACTTATACACACTGTTCTTATACTATATACTACTGCTATTCTGTACATATCTGTCTATACTGTTCATAATGCACATACCCTTATTTTTGACTCATCTTAGAATGCTACTGTTAATACACTGCACACATCTGTACATACTGTACATATCTGTTTTTACTGTTCATACTGCATTCCATATTTATTCTGCTTATTTACTCTACTTATAATAATACTGTTAATACATATACTGCTTATACTGCACCACTTATACTGTTCATATACTGCTTATACTGTTCAAACTGCATTCTATATTTATTCTGCTTATACTGTTACTGTTAATACATATACTGCTTATACTGCAATACTTAAACTGCTCATATACTGCTTATACTGCACTACCTGTATATATTGTTCACATTGCACTTTTCTGCTTTTTTTGCACTTCTGGTTAGACGCTAACTGCATTTCGTTGTCTCTGTACTTGTACTTTGCACAATGACAATAAAGTTGAACCTAATCTAATCTAATCTAATGCAGTAAGAATGTACAGTAGACGTCAATCAAAGCTATTTTCCATTGTAAACTGGCAGATGAAGCCAGCTCAGCATGAATATGGAGGCCAGGTCAGATTGACTCTGGACCGTAACTGTTAATATCAGATGACACATCATAGTCACAGTACCCTCTCTTCCTGGTTAATAATCAACAACAACATGTACACTTACACAACTTTTAATGCTCACTATCATAGCTCACACTACACTACACTACACTACACTACACTACACTACACTACACCACACCACACCACACCACACCACACACTAAAACACTACATAACACAACACAACACAACACACAACACACAACACTTAAACACGACACAACACAACACAACACAACACAACACCACACAACACCACAAGTAAACTTTTCCAGCAAGGTTGCTAATCAACAAGAACCATAAACAGTTATATGATTTTCCCCCCCCTCTCTCCCTCCCTACCTCTTCTCCCCATCCAATCTCTCTCTCTCTTTCTCTTTCCCTCTTTCTGTCTTTTTCTCTCTTTCCCTCCATACCCCCTTCTCTCCCTCTACCTCCCCCCCTCTCTCCCTCTTTCCCTACCTCCCTTCCTCTCTCACTCCCTCTTTCTCCCTCCCTCCCTCTCTCCCTCCCTACCACCCTCTCTCCCTCCTTCACTCACTCTCTCTCTCTTTCTCTCCCTCTCTCTCTCTCTTCCTCCCTTTCTCCCTCCCCCCCTCTCTCCCTCCCTACCTCTTCTCCCCATCCAATCTCTCTCTCTTTCTCTTTCCCTCTTTCTGTCTTTTTCTCTCTTTCCCTCCCTACCCCCTTCTCTCCCTCTACCTCCCCCCCTCTCCCTCTACCTCCCACCCTCTCTCCCTCTCTCCCTACCTCCCTTCCTCTCTCCCTCCCTCTTTCTCCCTCCATCCCTCTCTCCCTCCCTACCTCCCACTCTCCCTCCTTCACTCGCTCTCTCTCTCTCTTTCTCTCCCTCTATCTCTCTCTCTCTCTGTCACAATCTCTCTCTCTCTTTCTTTCACTCCCCTCCCTTTCCTCCCTCCCTCCTTCCTCTTGCTCTCCCTCCGTGCCTCTCTCTCCCTCCGTGCCTCTCTCTCCCTCCCCCCTCTCTCCATCCCATCTCTCTTCCTCCCTCCCTACCTCTCTCTACTACTCTCCCTCCCTCTCTCCCTCTATCCTCTCCCTCCCTCTCTCCCTCCATCCTCTCCCCCCCTCTCTCTCCATCCTCTCCTTCCCTCCCCTTCCTATCTCCCTCCCTCCCTCTCTTCCTCCTCTCCCTCCCTCTCTGCCTCCCTCCCATCTCTCTCTCCCTCTCTCCCTCCCTCTCTCCCTCCCTCCCTCACTCCCTCTATCCCTCCGTCTGGCACCAACAACTATGCCACGTTCAAAGTCACTTAAATCACCTTTCTTCCCCATTATGATGCTCGGTTTGAACTTCAGCAGGTCGTCTTGACCATGTCTACATGCCTAAATGCATTTAGTTGCTGCCATGTGATTGGGTTAGAGTTAGCAGTTGAACAGGTGTACCTAATGAGGTGGCCGGTGAGTGTATATATAATATGGAGGCCAGGTCAGTTTGACTCTGGACCGTAACTGTTAATATCAGATGATACATCATAGTCATAGTACCCTCTCTTCCTGGTTAATAATTAACAACAACATGTACACTTACACAACTTTTACTGCTCAGTATCATAGCTCACTACACACAACACTACACTGCACTACACACAACTACACACACAACACTACACTACACTACACCACACCACACTACACTACACTACACAACACCACACAACACACAGCACTACACTACACACCACTACACACACAACACTACACACACAACACTACACTACACACCACACCACAACACTACACACCACACAACAATACACTACACAACACAACACAACACAACACCACACCACACCACACCACAACATTACACAGAACACAACACAACAAAACACCACAAGTACACTTTTCCAGCAGACCACACTCTCCCTGGTTAATGATCAACAAGAACCATAAACAGTTATATGATTTTTACTGCTCAGGATCACAGTTCACACAACACAACACTCACAGTGAACATTTCCATCACAGTTCAATCTTGTTAAATATGATGATTCATCAACAAGAGAGTTTCTCACGTTTCTCTTCTTCTGGCTTGGTTGTGGACACACGTTGGAGCTCATCCCTTAGCTGTTACACAGGAGAGTGTCCCTGCTCCGTGATTCCCAGTCACCCCTTAGAGACTTGGTACTCGACTCCTTAGTCTCCAACAGCAGCCATCGTCTCCAGAGTAAAGAGAAAACAGAGCTTTGCTGCCTAACTGATCATTCTGGTCCTTTTAGATTGGTCGTCTGCAGTTCTCCACTCTGTCTGTCAGTCAGGACTAAAGACAGTCTGATGGCTGCTGTCTGACTGAGAGGTTAGTCTGAGACTGAACTTCGCTACTGATGACAGACACGGAGGACAGATCAGGTGAGTTACCTGTCAATGTGTGACCATGGGAGGGGTGGGGCAAAATATTTCTTATCCAATGAAATGATCGTGTGTGTGAATAATTCTGAGGAGGTGTCAGGTTGCAGAAGGCAGGGAAACTGGCAGTCACTCAATTCTGTTATGTGATCAAGACGTAGCCTCACCCACCCACAGTTCTACTTCCTTATCACCCATCATGTAGCTTGGAGCACCAAGGGATCAGATCATAAAGTGGAAAAAATGAAAACTATGTTGATTAACTAAAGAACCTTGAAAATACAATTTGATCAGTTTGATTTGTAGTTCTAGTTTTATAGTTTTATCTGCAGTCCTGGTTTTATAGTTTGATCTGTAGTCCTACTTGTATCTGTAGTCCTAGTATTATAGTTTGATCTGTAGTCCTGGTTTGATCTGTAGTCCAAGTTGTATAGTTTGATCTGTAGTCCTAGTATTATAGTTTGATCTGTAGTCCTACTTGTATAGTTTGATCTGTAGTCCAACTTCTATCTGTAGTCCTAGTTGTATAGTTTGATCTGTAGTCCTAGTTTGATCTGTAGTCCTAGTTTTATATGTAATCCTAGTTTTATCTGTATTCCTAGTTTGGTCTGTAGTCCTAGTATTATAGTTTGATCTGTAGTCCTGGTTTGATCTGTAGTCCTAGTTGTATAGTTTGATCTGTAGTCCTAGTATTATAGTTTGATCTGTCGTCCTAGTTGTATAGTTTGATCTGTAGTCCTCGTCTTCTGGGTATGTTTGTCTCTGGCATGGACTGGGGAGTTTGTCAGGGTCAAGAGAAAATTATTACATTTGTTGAGTTGGTCGTGACATCAGAGGAAGCTTCTTCCCTGCGGCTGTCACCCTACTGAACTCCAACTCTGCACCTAAGTGACAACCTACCAACTAACCCCTACACCCCCCCCCCCTCCGGACAATTGTACTACTCTTACCCTATAGCATTCCTATAAACTGTACATACTGTATCTTCACTTATACACACTGCTCTTATACTATATACTACTGCTCTTCTGTACATATCTGTCTATACTGTTCATAATGCACATACCCTTATTTTTTACTAATCTTATAATGCTACTGTTAATACACTGCACATATCTGTACATACTGTACATATCTGTTTTTACTATTCATACTGCATTCCATATTTATTCTTCTTATTTAGTCTACTTATAATAATACTGTTAATACATATACTGCTTATACTGCACCACTTATACTGCTCATATACTGCTTATACTGTTCATACTGCATTCTATATTTATTCTGCTTATAAAGTTACTCTTAATACATATACTGCTCATATACTGCACTACCTGTATATATTGTTCACATTGCACTTTTCTGCTTTTTTTGCACTTCTGGTTTAACGCTAACTGCATTTCGTTGTCTCTGTACTTGTACTCTGCACAATGACAATAAAGTTGAACCTAATCTAATCTAATCTAATCTAATGCAGTAAGAATGTCCAGTAGACGTCAATCAAAGCTATTTTCCATTTTAAACTGGCAGATGAAGCCAGCTCAGCCTGAATATGGAGGCCAGGTCAGTTTGGCTCTGGACAGTAACTGTTAATATCATCAGATACATCATAGTCATAGTACCCTCCCTTCCTGGTTAATAATCAACAACAACATGTACAGTTACACAACTTTTACTGCTCAGTATCATAGCTCACACACTACTACACTACACTACACAACACACCACACCACACTAAAACACACCACACCACACCACACCACACCACACCACACCACACAACACAACACAACACACAACGCAACAAACCACACTATACACTTTCTCTGTCTTTTTCTCCCTCTCCCTACCTCTCTTCCTCCCTCTTCATCCCTCCGTCCCTCTCTCCCTCCCTACTTCCCTCTCTCCCTCCTTCACTCGCTCTCTCTCTCTCTTTCTCTCCCTCTCTCTCCCTCCCTACCTCTTCTCCCCATCTAATCTCTCTCTCTCTTTCTCTTTCTCTCTTTCTGTCTTTTTCTCTCTTTCCCTCCCTACCCCCTTCTCTCCCTCTACCTCCCCCCTCTCTCCCTCTACCTCTCACCCTCTCTCCCTCCCTCTTTCTCCCTCCCTCTCTCTCTCCCTCTCTACCTCCCTCTCTCCCTCCTTCACTCGCTCTCTCTCTCTTTCTCTCCCTCCCTCTCTCTCTCTCTCTCTCTCTCTCTTTCTCTCCCTCCCTCTCTCTCTCTCTCTCTGTCACAATATCTCTCTCTCTTTCTTTCACTCCCCTCCCTTTCCTCCCTCCCTCCCTCCTCTTGCTCTCCCTCCGTGCCTCTTTCTCCATCTGTACCTCTCTCTCCCTCCCTCCTCTCTCCATCCCATCTCTCTTCCTCCCTCCCTACCTCTCACTCCCTCTCTCCCTCCATCCTCTCCCTCGCTCCCCCCTCTCTCTACCTCCCTCTGTCCCTCCATCCTCTCCCTCCCCTTCCTATCTCCCTCCCTCTCTCCCTCCTCTCCCTCCCTCTCTGCCTCCCTCCCTTCTCTCTCTCCCTCCCTCTATCCCTCCCTCTCTCCCTCCCTCCCTCCTCTCTCTCATTCTCTCCCTCCCTCCTTCCCTCCCTCCCTCCCTCACTCCCTCTATCCCTCCGTCTGGCACCAACAACTATGCCACGTTCAAAGTCACTTAAACCACCTTCAGCAGGTTGTCTTGACCATGTCTACATGCCTAAATGCATTGAGTTGCTGCCATGTGATTGGCTGATTAGATATTTGCGTTAAAGAGCAGTTGAACAGGTGTACCTAATAAAGTGGCCGGTGAGTGGATATATATATATAAAATATGTATAATATAAAAATAAAAAAAAAGAATATTTTTGTGACCTATCCCTTTAATGCAGTAAGAATGTACAATAGACGTCAATAAAAGCTAGTTTTATTGTTTTTTACTTAGTTGACTCAACCATTGAACCTGTTAAAGAGTTGTGCTTGTGCATTTTAACATTATTGTAGCAACCGCAGCGCTCACAACGCCACTGTCTGTCACAACACAACACAACACACAACGCAACAAACCACACTATACACTTTCTCTGTCTTTTTCTCCCTCTCCCTACCTCTCTTCCTCCCTCTTCATCCCTCCGTCCCTCTCTCCCTCCCTACTTCCCTCTCTCCCTCCTTCACTCGCTCTCTCTCTCTCTTTCTCTCCCTCTCTCTCCCTCCCTCCCTACCTCTTCTCCCCATCTAATCTCTCTCTCTCTTTCTCTTTCTCTCTTTCTGTCTTTTTCTCTCTTTCCCTCCCTACCCCCTTCTCTCCCTCTACCTCCCCCCTCTCTCCCTCTACCTCTCACCCTCTCTCCCTCCCTCTTTCTCCCTCCCTCTCTCTCTCCCTCTCTACCTCCCTCTCTCCCTCCTTCACTCGCTCTCTCTCTCTTTCTCTCCCTCCCTCTCTCTCTCTCTCTCTCTCTCTCTTTCTCTCCCTCCCTCTCTCTCTCTCTCTCTGTCACAATATCTCTCTCTCTTTCTTTCACTCCCCTCCCTTTCCTCCCTCCCTCCCTCCTCTTGCTCTCCCTCCGTGCCTCTTTCTCCATCTGTACCTCTCTCTCCCTCCCTCCTCTCTCCATCCCATCTCTCTTCCTCCCTCCCTACCTCTCACTCCCTCTCTCCCTCCATCCTCTCCCTCGCTCCCCCCTCTCTCTACCTCCCTCTGTCCCTCCATCCTCTCCCTCCCTCCCTCCCTCCCCTTCCTATCTCCCTCCCTCTCTCCCTCCTCTCCCTCCCTCTCTGCCTCCCTCCCTTCTCTCTCTCCCTCCCTCTATCCCTCCCTCTCTCCCTCCCTCCCTCCTCTCTCTCATTCTCTCCCTCCCTCCTTCCCTCCCTCCCTCCCTCACTCCCTCTATCCCTCCGTCTGGCACCAACAACTATGCCACGTTCAAAGTCACTTAAACCACCTTCAGCAGGTTGTCTTGACCATGTCTACATGCCTAAATGCATTGAGTTGCTGCCATGTGATTGGCTGATTAGATATTTGCGTTAAAGAGCAGTTGAACAGGTGTACCTAATAAAGTGGCCGGTGAGTGGATATATATATATAAAATATGTATAATATAAAAATAAAAAAAAAGAATATTTTTGTGACCTATCCCTTTAATGCAGTAAGAATGTACAATAGACGTCAATAAAAGCTATTTTCCATTTTAAACTCACAAATAAAGCCAGCCTGAATATGGAGGCCAGGTCAGTTTGAATCTGGACCGTAACTGTTAATATCATCTGATACATCATAGTCATAGTACCCTCCCTTCCTGGTTAATAATCAACAACAACATGTACACTTACACAACTTTTACTGCTCAGTATCATAGCTCACACCACACCACACCACACCACACTACACACCACTACACACCAGGGCCGGTTCTAGGAATGCACATATGAGGGGGCAGTCAGAAATGTGAAGGGGGCATTATGCGTACACATCATGTGCCAGCACTTTTTTTTTATAACAGTGTTTTCTTCACAGCATGGGCTGTTAGCTGTGTGTCCAGCCCTCAACCTGGAGAAGTGGATTGCACTCTGTCAGGCCTCTACCCTAAGACCTGTCCAACTTGGGTGTCCCACCTGAAGACTAAAGCTCCTGCTGGTATAGCTCTTAGGGTCACTGAGGCACACAAACCCCCTGACCACAATAAGGTGGCAATCCCTTATGGGGAAAACTGAAAAATAAAAAGTAAAATAAAATATCCTTCATCCAGATTTTAACAACCAACAACATAACATTTATCTTAGCGTTAAAAATCTTACATAACATAACATTAATCTTAGCGTCTTTGCTTCACGTGCATCTGGGAGAATATGCAAATTAAGGTGACTTAATTTGGGTCAAATCTAGGGGTAACCTGTAATTCGATACTCATGGACAAATCTCGCCAAAGGGGTATCCTATGTGTAATTCGACACTCATGGCCCTTAGTTCTGATTTGTTCATCGGACATGGACTTGAACGTAATACTTTATTTGGCTTTACAGGAATTTGTTTAGCACTTATTATAGCCTACTGCAATATATGTAATACTAGCCTAATTGCACAGCTCATGTAAGTGACAGATCATGACAAATTTAAGTGTGCTTACAAAACAATAGCATTACACAAATAAATAAATTCTACACCGTTATTATATAACATTTTATATAGCTAATCCAGCCGGCATAGAACGATATAGAATAGACAGTGACAAAAAAAAAAATTAATACACAAGAAATACGCTATTATTTGGTACTTGATTTTTTATTTTATTCTTTACAGAATATTCGCATATGATTTACTTGAGAGAAAATAATGTCTTGTCAGCTGTCAGTTTCAAGACTGAAGTGTCGTATGACGTTGAGTTTCCATAGAGTGTATCAGCAAATTAACGCGTTGAGACTGGTTCAAACGTAGGCACATACGAGGCGAGCTGAGTAACAAAACACTAGTTTTATTGTTTTTTACTTAGTTGACTCAACCATTGAACCTGTTAAAGAGTTGTGCTTGTGCATTTTAACATTATTGTAGCAACCGCAGCGCTCACAACGCCACTGTCTGTCTGGTCACATAATGTTAGCTAACAGGGGGGAAAAGAGCCAAACCAAATGGATCGTTCACCAAAAAGAATCGGTTCCCTACGTTCACCAAAGAGAGCCGTTCAAAAAGAGCCATTCGTTCGCGAACGACCCATCTCTAGTCCTCAGTCTGTTACATGCAGCGGACAGTGTCTAGTCTGTGCTTGTGTGACTTGAGAAACACTCCCACTGGGGAAAAAACAGCAGACTATTCCCCAGTTGACTGCACAAATATATATGGATGTTATATTAACTTTTGTTTTCGGTGTTGTTAATTATTAGTTATCTCACGGGTCGCTACGACGCATAGTGAACACAGCTGGTAAGATCATTGGTGCCCCACTCCCTTCCCTGCAAGACACCTACTCCACCCGCCTCACCCGAAAAGCTACCTCGATTGTGAGCGACGCAAGCCACCCCGCACACAGACTGTTCAGCCTCCTTCAGGTATAGGAGCCTCCGTGCCCACACCACCAGACTCATGACAAGCTTCATACCCCAAGCTGTCAGGAAGCTAAATTCTCTCCCCTCACCCCCCCCAGCCACATCCTCCAGGCTGCCAGGAAGCTGAAACCCCCCCCCAACCCTTCAGCCCCCCCCCCCCTAAAAACACTACTCTGGACAATCTACCGATCTATTGCACTATTAGTATTACCAGCATTTGTAATTTACTGTATTAACTGTCTTTACTGACTGTTTTGTTTTGCACTGTTTAAATTATTTTATTGTCTGTCATTGAATGTTTCACTTTTAGTATGTCTTGTCTTATCTGTTGTGCCTGGGCACTTTATCTGTCTCACCGTGGGAGAGTAAGAAACGTCCTCTCGATTCCTTTGTATGTCTTGACATGTGAAGAATTGACAATAAAGCCACTTTGACTTTGACTTTGACTTTGACTTTAGTGGAGTTTTAGCTGCTTCCTCAAAGTCTTAACCGCTCTGTCTGGAAACCTGACACCACAGTCAGGCTGCTCTTGGCTCATTTGCATACTAACAGTGATTGGATGTTTACGGAGGGCTGAGGGGGCAGGGGAGAGGGGCGATCTCTGCTGACTGCAGGCTGTGTGAAGACACGCTGCACGGAGATGAGAGATGAGGGGAAGCATTTAACTTGTGCTTTTTTCGGCGGATTTTTCACTTCTAAATTTTTGATTTGAGGGGGCAGGCCATTTGTTTGAGGGGGCGTTGCCCCCTCTTGCCCCTGCGTAGAGCCGGCCCCGCTACACACGCAACACTACACTACACCACACTACACTACACTACACTACACAACACAACACACACAACACACCACACTAAAACACTACACACCACACCACACCAAACACAACACAACACTACACACCACACACAACAGAACACAACACAACGCAACACAACAAACCACACTATACACCACAACACAACACAACACAACACAACACACAACACAACGCAACACAACAAACCACACGAAACACTTTCTCTGTCTTTTTCTCTCTCTCCCTCTACCTCCCACCCTCTCTCCCTACCTCCCTTCCTCTCTCCCTCCCTCCCTACCTACTTCTCTCCCTCCTTCACTTGCTGTCTCTCTCTCTTTCTCTCTCTCTCCCTCCCTCTCTCCCTCCCTCCTTCTCTCCCTCCCTACTTCTTCTCCCCATCCAATCTCTTTCTCTCTCTCTCTCTCCCTCCCTCCCTCCCTCCCTCTCTCCCTCCCCACCTCTTCTCCCCATCCAATCTCTTTCTCTCTCTCTCTTTCCCTCTTTCTGTCTTTTTCTCTCTCCCTCCCTACCCCCCTCTCTCCCTCTACCTCCCCCCCTCTCTCCCTCTACCTCCCACCCTCTCTCCCTCTCTCCCTACCTCCCTTCCTCTCTACCTCCCTCTTTCTCTCTCCCTCCCTCTCTCCCTCCCTACCTCCCTCTCTCCCTACCTCCCTTCCACTCTCTCTCTCTCTTTCTCTCCCTCCCTTTCTCTCTCTCTCTGTCACAATCTCTCTCTCTCTTTCTTTCACTCCCCTCCCTTTCCTCCTCTTGCTCTGGTTAATTATTAACAACAACATGTACACTTACACAACTTTTACTGCTCAGTATCATAGCTCACACCACACAACACTACACTATACAACACTACACTACATTACACTACATTACACTAAAATACACTACACTACACAACACAACACAACACAACACAATACTAAACTACACACCACTACACACCACACCACGCAACACAACACACTAAAACACTACACAACACACACAACACTACGCACCACAACACTACAAACCACACTACAGAACACATAACACCACAACACTACACAGATCACAACACAACACAACACCACAAGTACACTTTTCCAGCAGAGCACACTCTCCCTGGTTAATGATCAACAAGAACCATAAACAGTCATATGATTTTAACTGCTCAGGATTACAGTTTACACAACACAACACTCACAGTGAAGATTTCCATCACAGTTCAATTTTGTTAAATATGATGATTCATCAACAAGAGAGTTTCTCACGTTTCTCTTCTTCTGGCTTGGTTGTGGACACACGTTGGAGCTCATCCCTTAGCTGTTACACAGGAGAGTGTCCCTGCTCCGTGATTCCCAGTCACCCCTTAGAGACTTGGTACTCGACTCCTTAGTCTCCAACAGCAGCCATCGTCTCCAGAGTAAAGAGAAAACAGAGCTTTGCTGCCTAACTGATCATTCTGGTCCTTTTCGATTGGTCGTCTGCAGTTCTCCACTCTGTCTGTCAGTCAGGACTAAAGACAGTCTGATGGCTGCTGTCTGACTGAGAGGTTAGTCTGAGACTGAACTTCTCTACTGATGACAGACACGGAGGACAGATCAGGTGAGTAACCTGTCAATGTGTGACCATGGGAGGGGTGGGGCAAGTTCATTTCTACTCCTAACCCTAACCCTAACCTTAACCTCATTTCTACTCCTAACCCTAACCCTAACCCTAACCCTATCCCTATACCTAACCCTAACCCTAACCTCATTTCTACTCCAAACCCTAACCCTAACCCTATCCCTAACCCTAACCCTAACCCTAACCTCATCTCTACTCCTAACCCTAACCTCATTTCTACTCCAAACCCTAACCCTAACCCTATCCCTAACCCTAACCCTAACCCTAACCTCATCTCTACTCCTAACCCTAACCCTAACCCTAACCTCACTTCTACTCCTAACCCTAACCCTAACCCTATCCCTATCCCTATCCTCATTTCTACTCCAAACCCTAACCCTAACCCTAACCCTAACCTCATTTCTACTCCTATCCCTAACCCTAACCTCATTTCTACTCCAAACCCTAACCCTAACCCTAACCCTTGCCAAACAATTTGGTATTCTAGTAACAAAGGCCAAGAAAATATTTCCCTATGCAGAAATATTTATTCCACTGATTCAGATCTCAGAGCGACAAGACCATGACGTTCAGGTGTTGGCACGTGGGGTCAATTTGTTCATCGGGGATAGGTATAGGGTGTTAAAGGGCGTGAAGGACAGTGATTTTAAAGTGCAAAGGGACAGAGTACACTGTACAAAAACAACAGCTTCTTTGATTTTTGATGGTTGGATGGAGCAATTAAACTACCCAGGGGGATACCGAGAATTCTCACCCCCACGGGATCCAATATTTTAAACTTGTCCCTATATATGTGTGTCTTTCCCTTCATTCTGGTTCTATCCTCTGAAGAAGACATATGGTGGCCAGCGCCACAAACCCTGTCTGTTTTTATTGAATACTTTTAACATTGGCCCTCCATTTTAATATAAATAATATTTTTTCTGGGAGCTCTATCCCAGAGAAGCCTACTCAGTTGGGGGAATCGTTTATAGGGTAGGTTACATTTTATAATGGAGGTGACCGTTTTGTGGAATGTTTTTTCATGGAGTTGATTTCCAGTGGGATATTTTTATATTTACTTTCTTAATTGTGATGTGGTTGGCCTGGGAATTGTGGAGATTTATTGGAATTGTTTGGTGTTCCACAACCAGGTCGCCAATTAATTATAGCAGCCTATAGGAGAAATAAAAACCTGAAAGATCAATTGGTGCAGGCATCTTTAAGGACCGAACGACGTGATCCGTTACAGTCACATTTTAAAGTGAATCAATTTATCACAAATAAATATTTTTGTGAACCACAGGTCTGGATCACTGTATTCGCTCCATGAAAATCGCTGAACCGCGAAATCGCCAATTCACAAATCTTGAAAAGTAAACAGAAGAAAAAAGAGATTAGTTTGTGTGCCAGTGCATTCCTGCCTAGGCAGATGTTTTATGATTCCCCTTACCTGACCGGCCAGCGCCACAAACCCTATCTGTTTTTATTGAATACTTTTAACATTGGCCCTCCATTTTAATATAAATAATATTTTCTCTGGGAGCTCTATCCCAGAGAAGCCTACCCAGTTGGGGGAATCGCTTATAGGGTAGGTTACATTTTACAATGGAGGGACCGTTTTGCAGAATGTTTTTTTTCATGGAGTCGATTTCTAGTAGGATATTTTTATATTTACTTTTTGTGATATGGTTGGCCTGGGAATTGTGGAATTGATTGGAATTGTTTGGTGTTCCACAACCAGGTGGCCAATTAGTCGTTTGGTCGATTTTTAGTAGCTCCGCCCTACCCCATGGCACTTACCCAATAGGGATCCTTCTTTTTGCCTCCACCCCCTTTGTTCCCTATATATGTGTGTCTTTCCCTTCATTCTGGTTCTATCCTCTGAAGAAGACACATGGTGTCGAAACGTTAGGAGCTCATTTCAACCTTTTAATCTTTTAACCTTTTAAATCTTTCTACTGACTCTTTTTAATTCTGGATCTTTTATGATCCCTACTTACGTTTTAAATTTACTGGTTTCCCCCGTATTACCTGAATTTATTTGCACAATTGCAGCACTTTATTAAAGCATAATTTGCACATTGGGGAGTCTGGGCATTGGTAGCTCACTCCTTTAGGGGTATATTTTTAATTACCCCCTTTTGGTTTGTTTTACACAGTGTGGTTTTTATTTTGCTGTGTTTTTGCACATTGTTTTACACAGTGTGGTTTTTATTTTGCTGTGTTTTTGCACATTTGAATTTATTTTGCACTTGTTTATTTTGAGTGGCCCCCCTGCAGGGGTTACCAGCCCCCCATTGGCTTGGTGCCTAGGGAGGAGGGAATACATTTATTTTACCCTCCTCCTTTGGACAGAGTGATGTTTTTAATCGTATCTTTTAATTGTGCAAATTGGGGAAACTATAAGAAAATCCAGTCAGTTTTTTGTGTGTCCCCCCTATTTATTTCCTTGTTTTTAAATGTTAACAGAAGCACTTTATTTGTTTTACTCTGGCACTTAATTCCAGCTGTCCCTGTTTTGCACTTTATTGTTGATTCAATCTCTGTTCATGGAACAGAGATTGAGACCGTCTAATTGGGTGAGAAGAGGGGGGAGAGGGAGTGAGAGAAGGGTTTCTCCCAATATTCCACCTGGGGTAAAGAAAAACAATAATGGTGGGCCTGACACCGCTCGACATGGTGTGCCCAGCCTGCAGAAGAGGTATTTTACACTCCTGCAGGCCATCCACCATGCTGAGGTGGTGGAACGATCAGAGCGATCTGGGACCTTTCCGGTGGGGATTATGCGCCAGGTGAACAAATTAACATCGTTCATCAAGCCGTCATCTCCTAATGCGTATACCGCGGGGAGGGTAAAGGCCAACACTGATCGGTGGATGGAACAGAATCTCTCCATCCTTAAACATCATTACGATGCAGTGTAGGCTGGGGGGCTCGAGTCCCTTCCCCCATTTGAGCAGGTGGCATTGGAGAAGGCCATCGCCTATGGCCGAGCCAGATACAAGAACAGGCTGACTGGCACCTCCATTGTCGCCTTGACATCGCTCGTGGGGGGGCTGGGCCCCCTATACGGGAGCCGGGGTCAGTTATGGATTTGAGGGAGTGGCCTCCACTTCCGACCCCTTCTGGCCCTGGCCCTCCCTTTTGGACTGGGGGTCCGGGATTGCTCACCGGGCCATTCTGCCCTACTCCTGGGCCTGACCCCAACCCTAACCCTGGCCCCAACCTTAACCCTAACCCTAACCCCAACCCTAACCTTAACCCTAACCCTAACCCCAGCCCTAACCTTAACCCTAACCTTAACCCTAACCCATGGAAGAAGGGTCAACATGTTTGGAACCATGTTTACCCTAATCCTAACCCTAACCTTAACCCTAACCCCAACCCTAACCTCAACCCTAACCCTTACCCTGGCCTTGGCCCCGACCCTAACCCTGATCCGAAACCGAACCCCGGACCTAGCCCTGACCTACGCCCTAACCCTGGCCTTCGCCTTCTGCCGAGCTCCCACCCCCTCCTTACCCCCAACACTGCCACTTGCCCTGTTTCCATTATGGGAGTGGAAACATTTGAGGGGCCTAACACCCGGGGGAGAGTCCAGACTCTCACAGCAGAGATCCATCATGCTCAAAGCCCCTTACCATCGGAGGAGGGTCTGGACTTTCATCCTAATTTCTATCTGGATCTGCCTGATTCGAGCCTTGAGGAGGAATCTTCCCCTCGGGGAGCAAATGGAAAGCCCCTTGTGGTGGGGGCCAAATTTAGATCCAATGTGGCAGTGGCCATCTCTGAGTCCATTGACTCCAGCTCCCAACCTGAGTCAGGAATGGGTCACCGTCCTGTAGATACAGGAGTGACCCAGAGAGGAGATGGACCGGGTGGGCTCGGTGCATCTGAGGACACTATGCAGCCCTCCCCACGGGGGCCCAATAGACACCCGAACCACTCCAATGATGAGGGGAAGAGGGAGTGGTCATTGACGGTGGAGAGGCCTGTGCTGGTGATAGGGGACTCCAATTTAGCCAACCTTCCCCGGTGTAACAGCCCACTGGTGCAGGTTGACAGTTTCCCGGGGGCCCGCATTTTCCACCTGACGGGAATCCTCTGGAGGCTGTCCCCCTGTGTAGAGACGCAGAAGGTGATCCTTTCGGTGGGCCTGAACAACTGTTTGAAGCTAAACAGTATAGATACCATTGCCAAACAATTTGGTATTCTAGTAACAAAGGCCAAGAAAATATTTCCCTATGCAGAAATATTTATTCCACTGATTCAGATCTCAGAGCGACAAGACCATGACGTTCAGGTGTTGGCACGTGGGGTCAATTTGTTCATCGGGGAGAGGTATAGGGTGTTGAAGGGCGTGAAGGACAGTGATTTTAAAGTGCAAAGGGACAGAGTACACTGGACAAAAACAACAGCTTCTTTGATTTTTGATGGTTGGATGGAGCAATTAAACTACCCAGGGGGGTACCGAGAATTCTCACCCCCACGGGATACAATATTTTAAACTTGTCAATTTTATATAATTTATCGAAGGCAGAGGAGACCCTCTTGGAAAGAGGCCTCCTGTTCATACCTACTCCGTTGGAGACTAATAGGCAGGGTCTTAGGAGAGACCTACACCAGTATCACAGGAGGTTGAAGCTGCTGGACCACTTTGGCTTCGAGTCTGGCGGCCCCCGAGAGCCCTTCACTTTACCCTCCAGCTGGGAACCTGGGGAGGATTTAACATCAGACCCCATTAGGGACCTAGTCGGGGGGGATGTGGGGGGCTTCGGGAGACTGTCTTTCCGGGTGCGTCCGGTCAGCAACCTTTCTAAGGAGGAGAGAAAAGCCCTAGAAAAATTAAAAACTAATAGAGATATAATAATTAAACCGGCAGACAAGGGGTCAAAGATTGTTATCTTAGATAAAACATCATATCTAATAGAGGCAAACAGACAACTTGAAAATAAAAAACATTACTTAACTTTGAAGGAGTCCATTCAGATGGAAACGCAGGTCCAAATCCGGGGAATCCTGGACGATCTGTGTAAAAAAGAAAAAATAACAAAAAAACAGAAGGTTTACCTATATGGGGAGGATCCTCCACGTCCAAGAAAACTTTATTTATTACCAAAAATTCATAAAGATCCAGTGACGTGGACAATCCCTAATAAAGTGCTCCCAGGAAGACCTATTGTGTCTGACTGTGGGAGCGAATCATGTAGGATTGCTGAATATATTGACTCTTTTCTTAATCCCTTGTCTCAAATTCATGATAGTTATATCAAAGACACATATGCCTTTGTTGACAAGCTTAAGACCGTAGAATTTCCACACGGCGCCATGTTATTTTCTATAGATGTAGATGCTCTGTACACTAATATTGATACTCACCTAGGACTCCAGGCTGTTCAGAATATTTTGGTAAGGCACCCAGATCCAAATAGACCGGATGCGGTTGTTGGAGTTGAGGTTGTTGGAGTTGGGTTTAACCAAAAATGACTTTGTATTTAATGATGAATATTATTTACAGATTCATGGTACGGCGATGGGGAAGAAGTTTGCTCCCGCCTATGCAAACATCTATATGGCTGAATTTGAGCGAACTGTCTTCCCCAAATGCCACAAACTGCCAACACTGTATCTGCGGTATCTGGATGATATTTTTGGAGTCTGGCCCCATGGGGAACCAGACTTTCGGAATTTTATGTCAACGCTCAACGAACACCATCCTTCCATAACATTTAAATATGAATTACATCCAGAGAAAATAAATGTTCTGGACACTGAGGTGTTTGTGGAGGATGGTGAGGATGGGAGGGTGGGTCTCGGGACGAGGGTCTATTTTAAGCCGACGGACACCCATGCTCTGCTGCACAGATCTTCTTACCATCCCAGGCATACCTACAGGGGGATTGTCAAATCCCAACTGATTAGGTTTCGCCAGATCTGTGTGGCGGAGGTGGATGTGCGTTCGGCGACTCGGACCCTCTTCCAGGCCCTGAGACCGAGGGGCTATAGCAGGACGTTCCTCCGTGGCATCCAAGTGGAGGTCCAGCAGATGTTTAGTGGGGGGAGTAAACCTGCAGAAGGGAGGGACGATAAACATCTGGTCCCTTTTGTTTCAACTTATGCACCGGCCGCCCTCGAATTAAATAAAATCGTTAAAGCCAATTTTAAAATAGCACAAACCAAAATAGACCCTCTCCGGGATTTTAGAATTATAGCAGCCTATAGGAGGAGTAGAAACCTGAAGGATCAGTTGGTGAAGGCATCTTTGGGGACCGAGCGACGGGATCCGTTGCAGTCGCATTTTAAAGTAAATTCATTTATCACAAATAAATATACTCATCTGAGTGCAGCAGTGCGGGAGGTCTTCCAGCTTGATTCGTCCAATTTGGTGTACGGCATTGAATGCAAAACCTGTAACAAATGGTATATTGGACAGACAAAAAATAGTTTACGTATGCGGCTGAAACAACATTTGTACAGTATAAGACAAACTACAAAGTCTACCGCAATCTACCTACATTTTAGAGATCATGGCTGGGAGAACCTCCTTATCACAGGCCTGGAAGCAGGGACGGCTTGGTCCGGAAAAAGGAGACTGTGGAGAGAAAGAATTTGGATTAATAAATTAAATACAGTCTATCCTAATGGGTTAAATGAAATATAAAAATATAAAAAAATATAAAATACTTACCTGGGAGTATGGTGAACGACATTGAGAGGGAATGACTAGCCATATTTTATTTTTATATGATATGTATGAAGTGAAATGTATGTAATTTATTGTATTGATTTTATGGTGTGTTTATGAACGAGCACCTATTTTTTAAAAGTACTTTATACATCTACTTTTTTATATATATATATATATATGGTGTACATTCCCTTCTTTTATGTCCCATTTCTCCTTAGGAATAATACATGAAATTATATAGTAACCTACAATTTTCCGGACCTAAAACGTACCTGTTTTTATTTTTCGCTCCATGAAAATTGCTGAACGGCGAAATCGCCAATCAACGAAGGTAAACAGAAGGTTTGTGTGCCAGTGCATTCCTGCTTAGGCAGACGTTTTATGATTCCCCTCACCTAACCCTAACCCTAACCCCTAACCCTAACCCTAACCCTAACCCTATCCCTATCCCTAACCCTAACCCAGCTACCCAGGTGCCACTTTTTACCATTTTCACAAACTTTTAGAAAAAAACCCAGTCCACCCACAGACTAGGGAGGTGGTTCTCTCGGTGGGCGTGAATAATAAGGACCATGACCCATACCGGACATCCCTAAAACAGCTAGCAGTTATGTACAAGGAGGCAAAAATCACATTTCCCAACGCTAACATATATGTCCCTGTCATCAACCACTCACCTTTCCTCACAGCACAACAGAAGCAGAGTCTGAAAAGCATAAATGGATATATTACATCACACTTCCCAACACTTCTAGAAATACATACAGATACATTCCATACAACACAGGATTTAATACATTGGACACCGGAAACAGCAGAACGTATCTTTACTCACTGGTGTAGACAGTTAAATTTACAGTAATTTCTACCCATAATTTGGACCATTGCAACTTCATCATTCTGCCCTCTTCTTGTAAACAACAACCGTCCTCCCCCCTCCCTCTCCCCCACACCACCCTTCCTCCCCCTTCCGATTTTATTACAGCACCCAATTCAAATATCATGAATTTATCAAAGTTATTTCACCCCACACAGACTGCAAAAGCTGCACAGGTGCAGCTTTTGGAGAGAGGCCTTACCTTTATTCCCCGCCCGGGTGGATTGGATCGGGGGGAATTTCAAAGGGACATTTATAGATACCATAGACGACTAAAACTACTGGACTATTTTCAGGACTCAGATAGGGATTATTATTTACCGTTCACTGACAGCTCCACCTGGGAACCTAAACTCTCTCAGGTGGACAGCAAAATACAAGGACTAATCAGGAGGGATAGAAGGACATTACATGACTACAATATACAAACAGACAGACAGGACAACCTTACCCCATCTGAACGTGAAGCCTTAAGGCAACTCAAGAATAACCCACACATAGTCATAAAACCCGCTGATAAAGGATCAAAAATAGTCATTTTAGACAAACACCAGTACACATACGAAGCCAATAGACAATTAGCCAATACCAAATATTATAAAAAAATAAAAGACAGCATACAACCACAGACACAGATAAGACTTAGGACCATCATAGACTCACTGTACAACAGACGGTACATTACGGCCAAACAACGTGACTTTCTTTATGGACCTGACAACCCACGACACAGACTTTTTTATTTATTACCAAAAATACATAAAGACTTAGACACTTGGACGGTTCCCTTTGAGATTCCCCCTGGCAGACCCATAGTATCGGATTGCAGTAGTGAATCTTACAACATAGCTCAGTACATTGATCACTATATCAACCCCTTATCCACCAGACACCCCAGTTACCTCAAGGACACTTATCATTTTCTAGATATTTTGAAACCTATGGTTCTCCCCTCTCACACATACATTTTTACAATAGATATTGACAGTCTGTATACGAATATAAACACAGGCATGGGTATACAGGCTGTCAAATCTGCATTCCAGACTTACCCTGACAGTAGCCGACCTGACAGGGACATTCTGGAATTATTAGAAATCAGTCTCAACAGCAACGACTTTTTATTTAATGACACTCATTATTTACAGATAGAGGGTACGGCTATGGGGAAGAAATTTGCACCTGCATATGCTAACATCTACATGGCTGAGTGGGAGAGAGGAGCACTGGCAAAGTGCCAACATCAACCTACTTTTTATTTCCGTTTCCTAGATGATATAATAGGAGCCTGGTCTCACAATCTGACTCTTTTTACAGAATTTATAGATACACTTAATTCACATCATCCATCTATAAAAGTAAAACACACTATACATGCCGAACACATTAATTTTTTGGACACTACAGTGTTTTTTAATTCCATTAGTTCAACACATAAAACATTACAAACCAAGGTTTATTTTAAACCGACGGACACCCATGCCTTATTAAACAAACAAAGTTATCATCCAAAACATACATTTAAGGGCATTGTTAAATCACAGATCATTAGATTCCATAGAATATCATCTAGACAAGAAGATTTTGACACAGCAATTCATACCCTTTTTCATGCACTCAGACAGAGAGGCTATTCAAAAAGATTTTTAAGGACCATTAAAAACACCACTTTGTTGGCCCTCTCTCCCATTCAGATAGCCCCCATGGCTCACCTCAATCCTAACCCTAACCACCCTGGCCCCAACCCTAACCCTAACCCTGACCCTGGCCCTGACCACAACCCTAACCCCAACCCCGGCCCTAACCCTAACCCTAACCCTAACCCTGGCCCTAACCCCAACCCTAACCCTAACCCTAACCCTAACCCTAACCCCGGCCCTAACCCTAACCCCAACCCTAACCCTAACCCCAAACCCAACCCTAACCCTAACCCTAACCCTAACCCCAACCCTAACCCTAACCCCAACCCTAACCGCCCAGGCCCTAACTCTAACCCGATTCTCCCCACCACCTCTGGCCCTCACTTTAGCACTCCAACCTTGAGGCCTACTCCTGACACAGTCAACCAGCAGAGGTCTCTGGTTCCCCTAGTTACACTTTTTTCAGATCAAACCAGGGCCCGTATCTCTAAAGAATTTTTGTGCAAAAAGTGGCTCCTAGCGGCCAAATTCTAAGAAAATTCTCAGAGGCATGACGTTTTCTTAGAATTTCCCCTAAAAGTGACACGAAAATCCCAGTTAATATAAAAGCTATTCCTCAAGAGTCCTAGCGCTTAAAAGGGCTCCTAAGGCGAGATCTGCTAAGAGCAGGGAAGAGGACTTTTAGTGGCTTAGGAGTTACCCTAAGCAGCTGCACAAAATGGCCAACAGAGGAGTCAGGAGAGATGTCCTGCAAACACTGGATGACAGGGAATTATTGAGACGCTACAGATTGGATCGTGCAGGAATCATGTTTGTGGTGGATCTCCTTAGAGATGCAATTACTTCACCAACTCGACGCCACAACGCTATTACACCGGAGAAGAAAGTAATCACAACCCTGAGGTATTTGGCAACAGGGAAAATGCAACAATGCAGCAGTGATGACTTCGGTCTGTCCCAATCCTCCGTCAGCAGAGTCATCACCCAAACACTGACAGCTTTGTCACAACCTAATATTGTGACACAATTTGTTTCATTCCCGCTGGATGCCCGCACTTTACACACACATAAAAGGGCATTTATGGACATTGCAGGATTCCCTGGCGTTGTGGGTGTAATTGATGGAACACATGTGAGAATAATTGCGCCATCAGAGGACGAGGCTGTCTTTGTTAACAGGAAGAATTTCCACAGCATCAATGTGCAAATAGTGTTCAATGCGGCCTGGAAGATTTTGGACATTGTGGCTAAATGGCCAGGCTCCACACATGATGCGAGAATGCTCTCCGAGAGTGGCATCAGACAGCTTTTTGAGAGACGCTATGTGCCAGCTAATTGCCACTTGTTAGGGGACAGTGGCTATCCATGCAAACCATGGCTCCTTACACCTTACCTCCAGCCACGCCAAGGGCCCCAACTAAACTATAACAGGTAAGCCAAACAATACAAAAATCATGGAAATGAAATGCAAGCAATATGTTAGAGCATCCAAGTAGTGCAATATTTCCATCAAATAATTAAAGGTCTGTATTCTATTGTAGGGCCCACAAGACAACAAGAGCGGTGGTGGAGCGTGGCATAGGCCAGCTTAAGAGGCGCTTTCATGTTCTCCACGGAGAGGTGCGGCTGAGGCCTGAAAAAGTCAGCAAAGTCATCATAGCCTGTGCAATATTACACAATATTTGCAAGGTTAGACAGATTGCAGAACCTCTGGAGGATGGCGATGAGGATGAGGATGGAGACAACGATGAGGATGGTGGTGAAGAAGATATTCACATTCCACAGGGGAACCTAGCCCAGAGTGGACTGCCTTACAGGGCAAACTTCACAAATTTACATTTCAGGCAAGCTGTAGCCCCATGTCATTTGAGAACTTGTGATGGTATTAAGAACTACCACAGTTTTACTGCACATCACCTGCAATTGTTAAATGCAAGACACAGAACACAATCTCTAAATGGTTTATTTTTTAGGTGTTCAATTTTAAGGCGGTAGTACTCCTCCTGAAGGGAAAGGACTTTTTTTTGTTGTTCAAACACATCAATTGTGAGTTGCAATCTTCTCTCCAGCAGGGATGCTGACGGAGCAGGTGCTGCGGATGGGAATGGTGTTTGATCCGCCGGGCTATCCTGAGTAGCAGCTGCAGATGGTTCAGGCGGCAAACTTGATGGGCCCGGTTCTTGTGATGGCTCCATGCTACAGAAATACATAGGCCTAGTTTAATTATTGTTTTGATTAAATTAATTTAATACAATGAGCATGGATAACACATGAAATGGCTTCTGCAATGAATAAACACTGTTGATATGAATAACCCTGTGTCCTACCTTTGCTGCATTTCAAGGGCCTGCATCATTGACGTGTCAATGCCTGTTGGCAGCCCGGTGACACTGACCTCAGAGTGTCCCAGGACTTGAAAGACAGTGTCGGCCACCTGGGACAGCCGCTTTGCAGGTGGTCCACCCCCTAGAAAGAAACAGTCAATGAACACAGTACTTAGGCATGTAAATTAACTTTGCCAGCAGGAGCAAGTTGCCAGATTATGTGGTAGGCCATAGTATTTTGCTCACCTGTGAGTGAGGATTCCCGCTTGTGTGCTGCAATCTCATATTTTGCCTTGGACTGCAGCACATACCACCTTTTCTCACAATCGTCGCCTGTCCGCACCACCAGTGGAAAAGAGGCATTGATTGTTTGGGATATTGTGTCCCAGGCGCGCCTCTTGCCTTGGCTAGTGACAGTTGGGCCAAATTTTCCTCGTAACATACCTTTATGTTCGTTCACCAACTGGGCCAGCAACAAACCTTGCTCCTCAGTCCAGTTCGGCTTGCGATTCCTTTTTTTCTCCATTTTCTGTGTTTGTAGGATATTTGTTAACAAGCCTTCATAAATAGACCAGCCAGCAATCACAGACATTGTTAAAAGCTGAGCTGTGTTACCCTCGTTAAGTTCACACTGAGTTGTAACGTTGCAATTTCTACTTCATTAAGGACAGCCCCTTGAGATAGGCCATCTTGTTTTCAATGGGGTCCATATGGAAGTGAAAGTACAAAATATGCCAGCTAGGATATTAATATGAGCAAATGAGACACAAGTCATTATTTGAACAGGGTGTAATGAGCTTAAGTTTTCACATATTTTAGATTCTAATGTTAGGCTATAACCCCTACAGCTTACTATTCATTTTCCAGATATTTTCTTGAATGTGAAATATTATTTACAATTATAGTCTGCATAAGATTAGAGTGTATAATTATGTTTATTGATTTGAGGGTACATCCTTTGCTCATTATCACCAAAAGTTCATTTTCATCAAACTTGTAGGATCAACCAATCACGGCTTTTGAAATGATGACTCATACCTAGCAACGGGGTCAACCACACCCCCTCACTAAGATAGGATTTTTCATCCATTCCTGGCTCAGAGTTCAGCTCTCTGAGAGGATTCTCAGAATCTTTAAGGATACGGGCCCAGAACTTCTGGAACAATGTGCTTTGGACAGATGAATCCAAAGTTGAACTATTTGGGCACAGTAAGAGTAGACATGTTTGGCGCAAAACCAAGACAGCATTTGAGAACAAGAACCTCATACCAACTGTGAAGCATGGGGGTGGAAATGTCATGGTTTGGGGCTGCTTTTCTGCAGAAGGGCCTGGTCAGCTCACCATCATAGAATCCACTATGAATTTTGTATTGTATCAGAGGGTGCTTGAGGAAAATGTGAGACCATCTGTTCGAAAGTTGAAGCTGAAGCAGATGTGGACCATGCAACATGACAATGACCCAAAACATTCCAGTAAATCTACCAAGGAATGGCTCAAGAAAAATAAATTGAGAGTTCTGGAATGGTCAAGTCAAAGCCCGGATCTTAATCTTATTGAGATGCTGTGGATTGATTTGAAACTGGCTGTGCATGCAAGACACCCCTCGAACATCACACAGCTGAAAGAATTCTGCAAGGAGGAGTGGGAAAAACTTTCTCCCAATTGATGTCAGAGACCTGTAGACAGTTATAAGAAACGTCTAATTGAGGTTATTTCAGCCAAGGGGGGCAATACTAGCTATTAGGGCATAGGGTGTCCTAACTTTTTCCTCAGTAGGAATTGGCATTATTGTTAATTTTTCGTTAAAGAAATGATTACAAAGTTACATTTTCATAGTTTTTTGTTCAATTACATCCCCTTTATCTATAGACATTGTTAGAAAGAAGATAACATATTGATATGTCCATATTTTTAAGAGAATAACTTAATATTTTGGGGGGTGTCCTAACTTTTTCTCATGACTGTATGTGCATTCCTAGAACCGGCCCTGGTGTGTAGTGGTGTGTAGTGTGGTGTGGTGTAGTGTAGTGTAGTGTAGTGTAGTGTAGTGTAGTGTGGTGTGGTGTGGTGTGGTGTGGTGTGGTGTGTGTAGTGGTGTGTAGTGTAGTGTTGTGTTGTGTGGTGTGAGCTATGATACTGAGCAGTAAAAGTTGTGTAAGTGTACATGTTGTTGTTGATTATTAACCAGGAAGGGAGGGTACTATGACTATGATGTATCAGATGATATTAACAGTTACGGTCCAGAGTCAAACTGACCTGGCCTCCATATTCAGGCTGGCTTTAATTGTGAGTTTAAAATGGAAAAAAGCTTTGATTGACGTCTATTGTACATTCTTACTGCATTAACCCTCCTATTATGTTCAAATAAAGTTACAACTTTGATGTTTCGGGTCAATTTGACCCGAGCAATGTAAACATGCAGAAAATGATTTTAACTGAAAGTCTTAACCAAGTTTCTATCTCAGCAACTTTAGGCCTTCCTACTGACCATCTTTATAGCCCAGTAAATAATACATGACTGCCCCCAACCTCCCCTTATACATCAAGTATTGATTGTATATGACTATTACGAAATATGCAAATCACTGTACTATCTCATTCATTGACCTAAAATGAAAAACAAATTATGTTTTGATGTTTGCAGGGCTTTATGTTGATATTAAATGCTCATTAAAGAGTTCAAATGCAGATTGTATGTCTTGTATATGACTGCTAGCATATCTGGTGGGGCCTGGAACCATTTTGATGACATTAGCTGCAGTCAGTTTACCCTGTCTTGTAACTGGGGATCCAGACCATAGGAGCTTTCCATTTTTGGATGTCATGTTAGTTCTTGGTGGTTGAGATATGACAAGGGGGTTTATTTGTGTTTGAGAAACTACAGGAGGGTCAGAATGTCCTATCTCACTGGCTTCATTCTCATCAGAGGAGGATGCCGCATAATCAGGGTCCTCCTCAACATTATCCTCTGTCTCAGACACATCCTCATCTATATCACTTCCATCCTGAAAGATCTGTGACAGAACCTCAGTTGCAGCAAATCTTTTCCTCTGTCTGGTGGTCATTTTCAAAATGTTTAGTTGAGGCACAAATGCAAAGAGAAATGGTTTAGAGGGCTGTGTGTGCAGCCCTGTGTGTGCAGCCCTTATTATAAGGTTGTCCCCATGTTGCATGAATTATCAAACTTCTCGCGGGAACTATGTTTGCCCCATCCTATATACTGCGAGAATTATCAGTGTTGTTGTGGGAACAATGTTTGCCCCACCCCACATACTGCGAGAATTATCAGAGTTCCCGCGGTTATATGTTTGCCCCACCCCCCATGCTGCGAGAATGATCAGAGTTGTTATGAGAACTGTCATAGTTGTTATGAGTCCTGTCAGATTTCTCGCGGGAAATTTGTCTTCCCTCTCTCATTACTTCTTGAATGATCAGAGATCTCGTGGGAACTGTTTTCTCCTCACAGACACACACACACACACACACACACGGATGGACACGCACACAGACAGACACACACACACACACACACACACACACACACACACACACACACACACACACAAATGAACGTGTAGGTGCCCTCAGTATCATCCAACACAACAAAAACGAGATGGAAATCAGGGTTTTATAGAACAATAGTGCTAGGGGTGTGTAGTGTTTTAGTGTGGTGTGTTGTGTGTGTTGTGTTGTGTAGTGTAATGTGGTGTGGTGTGAGCTATGATACTGAGCAGTACAAGTTGTGTAACTGTACATGTTGTTGTTAATAATTAACCAGGAAGAGAGGGTACTATGACTATGATGTATCAGATGATATTAACAGTTATGGTCCAGATTCAAACTGACCTGGCCTCCATATTATATATATATATACACTCACCGGCCACTTTATTAGGTACACCTGTTCAACTGCTCTTTAACGCAAATATCTAATCAGCCAATCACATGGCAGCAACTCAATGCATTTAGGCATGTAGACATGGTCAAGACGACCTGCTGAAGGTGGTTTAAGTGACTTTGAACGTGGCATAGTTGTTGGTGCCAGACGGAGGGATAGAGGGAGTGAGGGAGGGAGGGAGGGAGGAAGGGAGAGAATGAGAGAGAGGAGGGAGGGAGAGAGGGAGGGATAGAGGGAGGGAGAGAATGAGAGAGAGGAGGGAGGGAGGGAGGGATAGAGGGAGGGATAGAGGGAGGGAGAGAGGGAGAGAGAGAAGGCAGGGAGGCAGAGAGGGAGGGAGAGGAGGGAGAGAGGGAGGGAGATAAGAAGGGGAGGGAGGGAGGGAGAGGATGGAGGGAGAAAGGGAGGGAGAGAGAGGGGGGGAGGGAGGGAGAGGATGGAGGGAGAGAGGGAGGGAGAGTAGTAGAGAGAGGTAGGGAGGGAGGAAGAGAGATGGGATGGAGAGAGGAGGGAGGGCGAGTTACAGAGGGAGAGAGAGGCACGGAGGGGGAGCAAGAGGAGGGAGGGAGGGAGGAAAGGGAGGGGAGTGAAAGAAAGAGAGAGAGAGAGAGAGAGGGAGGGAGACAAAGAGAGAGAGAGAGCGTGTGAAGGAGGGAGAGAGGGAGGTAGGGAGGGAGAGAGGGAGGAAGTGAGAAAGAGGGAGGAAGGGAGGTAGGGAGAGAGGGTGGGAGGTAGAGGGAGAGAGGGGGGGGGGTAGAGGGAGAGAAGAGGGTAGGGAGGGAAAGAGAAAAAAAGACAGAAAGAGGGAAAGAGAAAGAGAGAGAGAGATTGGATGGGTAGAAGAGGAAGGGAGGTAGAGAGGGAGGGAGGGAGGGAGGGAGTGAGGGAGGGAGAGAGAGAGGTATGGAGGGAGAGAGGGAGGGAGGGATAAAGAGGGAGGGAGAGAGGAAGGGAGGTAGGGAGGGAGGGAGAGAGGGTGGGAGCTAGTAGTGTAGTGTAGTGTTGTGTGTGTAGTGTTGTGTAGTGTTGTGTGGTGTAGTGTAGTGTAGTGTAGTGTAGTGTAGTGTAGTGTAGTGTTGTGTGTGTAGTGTTGTGTAGTGTTGTATGGTGTAGTGTAGTGTATTGTAGTGTGTGTAGTGGTGTGTAGTGTAGTGTAGTGTAGTGTAGTGTGTGTAGTGTAGTGTAGTGTAGTGTAGTGTAGTGTAGTGTGAGCTATGATACTGAGCAGTAAAAGTTGTGTAAGTGTACATGTTGTTGTTGATTATTAACCAGGAAGAGAGGGTACTATGACTATGATGTATCATCTGATATTAACAGTTACGGTCCAGAGTCAAACTGACCTGGCCTCCATATTCAGGCTGAGCTGGCTTCATCTGCCAGTTTACAATGGAAAATAGCTTTGATTGACGCCTACTGGACGTACTTATTGCATTAGATTAGATTAAATTAGATTAGATTAAACTTTATTGTCATTGTGCAGAGTACAATTACGGAGACAACGAAATGCAGTTAGCGTCTAACCAGAAGTGAAAAAAAAGCAGAAAAGTGCAATGTGAACAATATATACAGGTAGTGCAGTATAAGCAGTATATGAGCAGTATAAGTATAAGCAGTATATGTATTAACAGTGACATTATAAGCAGAATAAATATAGAATGCAGTATGAACAGTATAAGCAGTATATGAGCAGTCTAAGTAGTGCAGTATAAGCAGTATATGAGCTGTATAAGTAGTGCAGTATAAGCAGTATATGTATTAACAGTAACATTATAAGCAGAGTAAATAAGCAGAATAAATATGGAATGCAGTATGAACAGTAAAAACAGATATGTACAGTATGTACAGATATGTGCAGTGTATTAACAGTAGCATTCTAAGATGAGTAAAAAAATAAGGGTATGTGTATTATGAACAGTTTAGACAGATATGTACAGAAGAGCAGTAGTATATAGTATAAGAGCAGTGTGTATAAGTGAAGATACAGTATGTACAGTTTATAGGACTGCTATAGGGTAAGAGTAGTACAATTGTTGGAGGTGGGGGGGGGGGTGTAGGGGTTAGTTGGTAGGTTGTCACCTAGGTGCAGAGTTGGAGTTCAGTAGGGTGGCAGCCGCAGGGAAGAAGCTTCCTCTGATGTCACGACCAACTCAGCAAATTTAATAATTTCCTCTTGACCCTGACAAACTACCCAGTCCCTGCCAGAGACAAACTTACCCAGAATACGAGGACTACAGATCAAACTATACAACTAGGACTACAGATCAAACTATAATACGAGGACTACAGATCAAACTAGGACTAAAGATAAAACTAGGACTACATATAAAACTAGGACTACAGATCAAACTAGGACTACAGATCAAACTATACAACTAGGACTACAGATCAAACTATAATATGAGGACTACAGATCAAACTAGGACTACAGATCAAACTAGGACTACATATAAAACTAGGACTACAGATCAAACTAGGAATACAGATCAAACTATACAACTAGGACTACAGATACAAGTTGGACTACAGATCAAACTATACAACTAGGACTACAGATCAAACTATAATACTAGGACTACAGATCAAACTATACAACTAGGACTACAGATCAAACTAGGACTACAGATCAAACTATAATACTAGGACTACAGATACAAGTAGGACTACAGATACAACTAAAAAACCAGGACTGCAGATAAAACTATAAAACTAGAACTACAAATCAAACTGATCAAATTGTATTTTCAAGCTTCTTTAGTTAATCAACATAGTTTTCCTTTTTTCCACTTTATGATCTGATCCCTTGGTGCTCCAAGCTACATGATGGGTGATAAGGAAGTAGAACTGTGGGTGGGTGAGGCTACGTCTTGATCACAGAAGAGAATTGATTGACTGCCAGTTTCCCTGCCTTCTGCAACCTGACACCTCCTCAGAATTATTCACACACATGATCATTTCATTGGATAAGAAATATCTTGCCCCACCCCTCCCATGGTCACACATTGACAGGTAACTCACCTGATCTGTCCTCCGTGTCTGTCATCAGTAGAGAAGTTCAGTCTCAGACTAACCTCTCAGTCAGACAGCAGCCATCAGACTGTCTTTAGTCCTGACTGACAGACAGAGTGGAGAACTGCAGATGACCAATCTAAAAGGACCAGAATGATCAGTTAGGCAGCAAAGCTCTGTTTTCTCTTTACTCTGGAGACGATGGCTGCTGTTGGAGACTAAGGAGTCGAGTACCAAGTCTCTAAGGGGTGACTGGGAATCACGGAGCAGGGACACTCTCCTGTGTAACAGCTAAGGGATGAGCTCCAACGTGTGTCCACAACCAAGCCAGAAGAAGAGAAACGTGAGAAACTCTCTTGTTGATGATTCATCATATTTAACAAGATTGAACTGTGATGGAAATGTTCACTGTGAGTGTTGTGTTGTGTGAACTGTAATCCTGAGCAGTTAAAATCATATGACTGTTTATGGTTCTTGTTGATCATTAACCTGGGAGAGTGTGCTCTGCTAGAAAAGTGTACTTGTGGTATTGTGTTGTGTTGTGTTCTGTGTAGTGTTGTGGTGTGGTGTGGTGTGGTCTGTTGTGTTGTTGTGTGTTCTGTAGTGTGGTTTGTAGTGTTGTGGTGCGTAGTGTAGTGTTGTGTAGTGTAGTGTTGTGTGGTGTGAGCTATGATACTGAGCAGTAAAAGTTGTGTAAGTGTACATGTTGTTGTTAATAATTAACCAGAACAAGAGGAGGAAAGGGAGGGGAGTGAAAGAAAGAGAGAGAGAGATTGTGACAGAGAGAGAGAGAGAGAGAGAGAGAGAGAGAGCGAGTGAAGGAGGGGGAGAGGGAGGTAGGGAGGTAGAGAGAAAGAGGGAGGGAGAGAGGAAGGGAGGTAGGGAGAGAGAAAGAGGGAGGGAGACAGGAAGGGAGGTAGGGAGAGAGGGAGAGAGGGTGGGAGGTATAGGGAGAGGGGGGGGGACGTAGAGGGGGAGAGAGAAAAAGACAGAAAGAGGGAAAGAGAGAGAGAGAAAGAGATTGGATGGGGAGAAGAGGTAGGGAGGGAGAGAGGGAGGGAGGGAGAAAGGGAGGAAGAGAGAGAGAGGGAGAGAAAGAGAGAGAGAGAGAGAGTGAAGGAGGGAGAGAGGGAGGTAGGGAGGGAGAGAGGAAGGGGGTAGGGAGAGAGGGTGGGAAATAGAGGGAAAAAGGGGGGGAGATAGAGGGAGAGAGAGAAAAAGACAGAGAAAGTGTATAGTGTGGTTTGTTGTGTTGCGTTGTGTTGTGTTGTGTTCTGTGTAGTGTTGTGGTCTGGTGTGGTCTGTTGTGTTGTTGTGTGTTCTGTAGTGTGGTTTGTAGTGTTGTGGTGCGTAGTGTTGTGTAGTGTAGTGTAGTGTAGTGTAGTGTAGTGTTGTGTAGTGTAGTGTTGTGTGGTGTTGTGTAGTGTAGTGTTGTGTTGTGTTGTGTAGTGTAGTGTAGTGTAGTGTAGTGTAGTGTAGTGTTGTGTAGTGTAGTGTTGTGTTGTGTAGTGTTGTGTAGTGTAGTGTAGTGTTGTATAGTGTAGTGTTGTGTGGTGTGAGCTATGATACTGAGCAGTAAAAGTTGTGTAAGTGTACATGTTGTTGTTAATAATTAACCAGAACAAGAGGAGGAAAGGGAGGGGAGTGAAAGAAAGAGAGAGAGAGATTGTGACAGAGAGAGAGAGAGAGAGAGAGAGAGAGAGCGAGTGAAGGAGGGGGAGAGGGAGGTAGGGAGGTAGAGAGAAAGAGGGAGGGAGAGAGGAAGGGAGGTAGGGAGAGAGAAAGAGGGAGGGAGAGAGGGAGAGAGGGTGGGAGGTATAGGGAGAGGGGGGGGGACGTAGAGGGAGAGAGAGAAAAAGACAGAAAGAGGGAAAGAGAGAGAGAGAAAGAGATTGGATGGGGAGAAGAGGTAGGGAGGGAGAGAGGGAGGGAGAGAGAGCCAGTGAAGGAGGGAGAGAGGGAGGTAGGGAGGGAGGGAGAAAGAGGGAGGGAGAGAGGAAGGGAGGTAGGGAGAGAGGGTGGGAGGTAGAGGGAGAGAGAGAAAAAGACAGAGAAAGTGTATAGTGTGGTTTGTTGTGTTGCGTTGTGTTGTGTGTTGTGTTGTGGTGTGTTGTGTTGTGGTGTATAGTGTGGTTTGTTGTGTTGCGTTGTGTGTTGTGTTTGGTGTGGTGTGGTGTGGTGTGGTGTGTTGTGGTGTGGTGTGTTGTGTAGTGTTGTGTGAGTAGTGGTGTATAGTGTAGTGTGGTGTGAGAAAATGGAAAATAGCTTTGATTGACGTCTACTGGACATTCTTACTGCATTAAAGGGATACATCACAATTTGTTTTTTGTTGTAACATTATATATAGTATATCTCTATCTGACAGAGAATCAGAGAATCTATCCTAGTCTATATGGTGTACACATTTCCTCAGAGTAGAAAGGAGAAGCTCGGTCTGGCACAGGGGGAAGAGGAGAGAGAGATGTGGCCCTCCTCGACACACGCAGCTCTCTACTACACTGTAACAGAGTCCGTTGTACACAGAGGCAGACGCAGTATTTCGGTGAGGGATTTTGTCCCGTTTATTATCATATACACTTAGTCTTTTCAGCCCGTCTCAACGTTTTCGCGGCTTTCCAGTCGTCCTCTCTCTGGCAAACCGCTCTCGTTCCCAGCCCTTCTACTGAAACGACAAAGGCACACACATCTTAAGCACTTAGCCAACGAGGTTTCATTTGCAACAGGTGTGCAACGAAGCCTCGCCGACACAACCCTGGCCACGGTCCTGTAGCTCCCTCTACAGGCCGAACGCTACATGTCCCCCCACATACACGTTGTACAGCAAATGGGAGGCGTTGACCGAGTCAGGTCAGAGAGGATGAGGGGAGACACATTTAACTGTGTAATTGTATTGATAATTTCCTGTACTTGTAACATTCAAGCCTCTGTGGTTTTGTATTGATTGTTACATTCCTTTACAGTTCAGTCTTCTTCTAGTTGGTACCGTCGGCTTGTCCTGGACCAGCAGACAACCGTGACTGTTGAACCCTGCCTAGACCTTGTCCTGGACCAGCAGACAACCGTGACTCTTAAACCCTGCATAGACCTTGTCCTGGACCAGCAGACAACCTTAATTATTGAACCCTGCCTAGAACTTGTTGAGTGAGTCCCACATCACATCATCAATCAAATAATCATTTAATTTCTAGTCAGATTTTCGCTTTGGTCATTCTTTTAAGTCTATTTCCTGCAGCATGAAAATCATGCGTGTGTGTGTGTGTGTGTGTGTGTGTGTGTGTGTGTGTGTGTGTGTGGTCTTTGGTCTCCTTTAACCCTCCTATTATGTTCAAATAAACTTACAACTTTGATGTTTCGGGTCAATTTGACCCGAGCAATGTAAACATGCAGAAAATGATTTTAACGGAAAGTCTTAACCAAGTTTCTTTCTCAGCTACTTTAGGCCTTTCTACTGACCATCCTTATAGCCCAGTAAATAATACATGACTGCCCCCAACCTCCCCTTATACATCAAGTATTGTATATATGCGAAATATGCAAATCACTGTACTATCTCATTCATTGACCTAAAATGAAAAACTAATTATGTTTTGGTGTTTGCAGGGCTTTATGTTGATATTAAGTGCTCATTAAAGAGTTTAAATGCAGATTGTATGTCTTTTATATGACTGCTAGCATATCTGGTGGGGCCTGGAACCATTTTGATGACATTAGCTGCAGTCAGTCTACCCTGTCTTATAACTGGGGATCCAGACCATAGCAGCTTTCCATTTTTGGATGTCATGTTTCTTGGTGGTTGAGATATGACAAGGGGGTTTATTTGTGTTTGAGAAACCACAGGAGGGTCAGAATGTCCTATCTCACTGGCTTCATTCTCGTCAGAGGAGGATGCCGCATAATCAGAGTCCTCCTCAACATTATCCTCTGTCTCAGACACATCCTCATATATATCACTTCCATCCTGAAAGATCTGTGACAGAACCTCAGTGGCAGCAAATCTTTTCCTCTGTCTGGTGGTCATTTTCAAAATGTTTAGTTGAGGCACAAATGCAAAGAGAATGGTTTAGAGGGCTGTGTGTGCAGCCCTTATTATAAGGTTGTCCCCGCCCCCATGTTGCATGAATTATCAAAGTTCTCGCAGGAACTATGTTTGCCCCATCCCATATACTGCGAGAATTATCAGTGTTGTTGTGGGAACTATGTTTGCCCCACCCCACATACTGCGAGAATTATTCCCGCGGTTATATGTTTGCCCCACCCCCCATGCTGTGAGAATTATCATAGTTGTTATGAGAACTGTCATAGTTGTTATGAGTCCTGTCAGAGTTCTCGCGGGAAATATGTCCTCCCTCTCTCATTGCTTCTTGAATGATCAGAGATCTCGTGGGAACTATGTTTTCTCCTCACAGACACACACACACACACACGGATGGACACACACACAGACACACACACACACACAAGGAAGGACACACACACAGACACACACACACACACACACACAGACGAACGTGTAGGTGCCCTCAGTATCATCCAACACAACAAAAACGAGATAGAAATCAGGGTTTTATAGAACAATAGTGCTAGGGGTCAAAATGACCCCAACACGACCGATGCGTACAAAATGTGTACAGGACATGTTTTTAATTTTTTTTGGTTCATTTCATGTTTACCATGTTTACCCCATAAAGTTAGGAAAAGTCATAAAAAATCTGGCTGAAAAAAGTATGTTAACCATGTTTTTAGAGACAGTAAACATTGAATCGGGTCAAATTGACCCCTAACATAATAGGAGGGTTAACGTGATGCGTGTGTTCATTGGGTTTATAGCAGGAGGTTCTTTCAGGAGAGGGTTAGGGTTAGGAGGTGACCACTGCCTCTAAAATGAGTGTTGTGTTGTGTGAACTGTGATCCTGAGCAGTAAAAATCATATAACTGTTTATGGTTCTTGTTGATCATTAACCAGGAAGAGTGTGCTCTGCTGGAAAAGTGTACTTGTGTTGTGTTGTGTTGTGTTGAGTTGTGTTGTGTGTGATGTGGTGTGGTGTGGTGTGGTGTGGTGTGGTGTAGTGTGGTGTGGTGTGTGTGTTGTGTAGTGTTTTAGTGTGGTGTGTTGTGGTGTGTTGTGGTGTGGTGTGTGTGTTGTGTGGTGTGTTTGTCGTAGAATTTAAGTCATAATACTTTGAAGTAAAATACCGTTAACCAGAACTGTTGATTCATTCACTTTATTCACAGAGAATATTTAGCCGTTCAGGTTTGTAAAGTTGACCCCGTTATCTCTTCAGTCACCTGCCTTCATAGACTTCGCAAAGGTTAACGCCTTCTATTCAACGTATTTCTGATTCCTGTCTACATGCATCAATAACATTCAAGATCTATATTTCGTCATCAAGGTGTGCGCCACCTGGTCAGACCTTGCTGACGCCCAGGCTGATTTCAAAAGCCTTTTGTTCTGACTGTATATGACTTTGTTTATTACTTAATTACCCTAACTTTTAATTACTCTATCCTGGTTTCTGCAGTTTTGATCCTTTGTTCTCTTCACCTATAGCAAACCCCTCAATCTGACCTCACCCCTCTTGACTGTTTTCTTGTGACCTCTTCCATTCCATTCCAAACCCTTATATTGTCTTTAAATTTACCATATGTTGTGGTGTGTTTTGTAGTGTTTTAGTGTGGTGTTGTGTTGTGTTGTGTGTGTTGTGGTGTGTAGTGTAGTGTAGTGTAGTGTAGTGTAGTGTAGTGTTGTGTGTGTAGTGGTGTGTAGTGTCATGTAGTGTAGTGTGAGCTTTGAAAGTGAGCAGTAAAAGTTGTGTAAGTGTACATGTTGTTGTTGATTATTAACCAGGAAGAGAGGGTAATATGACTATGATGTATCATCTGATATTAACAGTTACGGTCCAGAGTCAAACTGACCTGGCCTCCATATTCAGGCTGTGCTGGCTTCATTTGTCAGTTTAAAATGGAAAATAGCTTTGATTGACGCCTACTGGACATTCGTACTGCACTATACATATATATATATATATATATATATATATATATATATATATATATATATATATATATATATATATATATACAGTGGGGGAAATAATTATTTGATCCCCTGCTGATTTTGTTAGTTTGCCCGATTACAAAGAAATGAGCGGTCTATAATTTTTATGGTACTTTTTATTTTTATTTATTTATAACTTTATATAATGTGTTTTTTCTGGACTTCTTTGTTGATATTCTGTCTCTATTTGTTAAACTAAAAGTACCATAAAAATTATAGATCACTCATTTCTTTGTAATCGGGCAAACGAACAAAATCTGCAGGGGATCAAATAATTATTTCCCCCACTGTATGACAGAGAATCAAAGAATCTACCCTAGTCTATATGGTGTACACACCTCCTCAGAGTAGAAAGGAGAAGCTCGGCCCGGCACAGGAGGAAGAGGAGAGAGAGATGTGGCTCTCCTCGACACACGCAGCTCTCAACTACACGTTGTACAGCAAATGGGAGGCGTTGACCGAGTCAGTTACAAAGAACTGTCACGTGTGCAGAGTAGTGTGTCTATGGTTGTGTCTACTGTAGACACTGCTAACAAGCTCTTGAGCTTAGAGACTCTATCCTGGTCGAAACACATCTTATATTCGGCCATGGACCAACCACAACTACCACCTCATTTCCTAAAGTCAATCTTTCCATCAACAGTGCCTTCGGAAAGTATTCAGACCCCTTCACTTTCTCCACATTTTGTTGTGTTTTTGAATTTCAGTACATTTATTAAAATGTAAGTACAGAAATCCCTCATGTACAGAAGTATTCAGACCCTTTCCTATCACACTCTTAAAAAGAGCTAAAATGCAAAAATCAACAATTCACTCAATAGGTTGAATTCAGTCCAAGTAATTTTGGAATTAATATCTTTGTTTTTATAGAGTCTCTGATTTGCATCCAAATCAATTCCACACTGTGTGGATTAGGATGTCACAACCAACTCAGCAAATTTCATAATTTTCTCTTGACCCTGACAAACTCCCCAGTCCCTGGCAGAGACAAACATAACCAGAATACTAGGACTTTCAGATCAAACTATATAACTAGGACTACAGATCAAACTAGGACTACAGATCAAACTATACAACTAGGACTACAGCTCAAACTAGGACAACAGATAAAACTATACAACTAGGACTACAGATCACACTAGAACGACAGATAAAACTAGGACTACAGATCAAACTATAATACTAGGACTACAGATACAAGTAGGACAACAGATAAAACTAGAACTACAGATACAAGTAGGACGACAGATAAAACTATACAACTAGGACTACAGATCACACTAGAACGACAGATAAAACTAGGACTACAGATCAAACTATAATACTAGAACTACAGATACAAGTAGGACAACAGATAAAACTATAAAACTAGGACTACAGATAAGAGTAGGACTACAGATAAAACTATACAACTAGGACGACAGATAAAACTAGGACTACAGATACAAGTAGGACTACAGATACAAGTAGGACTACAGATAAAACTATAATACTCAGACTACAGATACAAGTAGGACTACAGATAACACTAGGACTACAGATAAAACTAGGATTACAGATGCAAGTAGGACGACAGATAAAACTGAGGGTGTGTGTGGCTATGCCTTGCTTACAGAATAGAATGAAGCTGGGGGAGGAGGGGGATTAGGGTCAGGGTTAGGGTTAGGGTTAGGGTTAGGGTCAGGGTTAGATTGAGCATAGAGACAGAGATCTGGACTGGATACATATTTAACTGTGATTAATTGTATTGATGATTTCCTTTACTTGTAACATTCAAGCTTCTTTAGTTAATCACCATAGTTTTCCTTTTTTCCACTTTATGATCTGATCCCTTGGTGCTCCAAGCTACATGATGGGTGATAAGGAAGTAGAACTGTGGGTGGGTGAGGCTACGTCTTGATCACATAACAGAATTGAGTGACTGCCAGTTTCCCTGCCTTCTGCAACCTGACACCTCCTCAGAATTATTCGCACACACGATCATTTCATTGGATAAGAAATATCTTGCCCCACCCCTCCCATGGTCACACATTGACAGGTAACTCACCTGATCTGTCCTCCGTGTCTGTCATCAGTGGAGAAGTTCAGTCTCAGACTAACCTCTCAGTCAGACAGCAGCCATCAGACTGTCTTTAGTCCTGACTGACAGACAGAGTGGAGAACTGCAGACGACCAATCGAAAAGGAGCAGAATGATCAGTTAGGCAGCAAAGCTCTGTTTTCTCTTTACTCTGGAGACGATGGCTGCTGTTGGAGACTAAGGAGTCGAGTACCAAGTCTCAAAGGGGTGACTGGGAATCACGGAGCAGGGACACTCTCCTGTGTAACAGCTAAGGGATGAGCTCCAACGTGTGTCCACAACCAAGCCAGAAGAAGAGAAACGTGAGAAACTCTCTTGTTGATGAATCATCATATTTAACAAGATTGAACTGTGATGGAAATGTTCACTATGAGTGTTGTGTTGTGTGTGAACTGTGATGCTGAGCAGTAAAAATCATATAACTGTTTATGGTTCTTGTTGATCATTAACCAGGGATAGCGTGCTCTGCTGGAAAAGTGTACTTGAGGTGTTGTGTTGTGGTGTGTTCTGTGTAGTGTAGTGTAGTGGTGTGGTGTGGTGTGTTGTTGTGTGTTCTGTAGTGTGGTTTGTAGTGTTGTGGTGCATAGTGTTGTGTGTGTTGTGCAGTGTAGTGTTGTGTAGTGTTTTAGTGTGTTGTGTGTGTAGTGTTGTGTAGTGTAGTGTAGTGTAGTGTTGTGTAGTGTAGTGTTGTGTGGTGTGGTGTAGTGTAGTGTAGTGTAGTGTAGTGTAGTGTAGTGGTGTGTAGTGTGGTGTAGTGTGGTGTGGTGTGGTGAGAGCTATGATACTGAGCAGTAAAAGTTGTGTAAGTGTACATGTTGTTGTTGATTATTTACCAGGAAGAGAGGAGGAAAGGGAGGGGAGTGAAAGAAAGAGAGAGAGAGATTGTGACAGAGAGAGAGAGAGAGAGAGAGAGGGAGGGAGAGAAAGAGAGAGAGAGAGCGAGTGAAGGAGGGAGAGAGGGAGGGAGAGAGAAAGAGGGAGGGAGAGAGGAAGGGAGGTAGGGAGAGAGGGAGAGAGGGGGGGAGGTAGAGAGAGAGAGGGGGGTAGGGAGGGAGAGAGAGAAAAAGACAGAAAGAGGGAAAGAGAGAGAGAAAGAGATTGGATGGGGAGAAGAGGTAGGGAGGGAGAGAGGGAGGGAGGGAGAGAGGGTGGGAGAGAGAGAGAAAGAGAGAGAGACAGCGAGTGAAGGAGGGAGAGAAGGAGGTAGGGAGGGAGGGAGAGAGAGAAAAAGACAGAGAAAGTGTATAGTGTGGTTTGTTGTGTTGCGTTGTGTTGTGTTGTGTTGTGTTGTGTTGTGTTGTGTTGTGTTTGGTGTGGTATGTTGTGTTGTGTTTGGTGTGGTGTGTAGTGTTTTGTTGTGTTTGGTGTGGTGTGGTGTGTAGTGTTTTAGTGTGGTGTGTTGTGTGTGTAGTGTGTAGTGTAGTGTAGTGTAGTGTAGTGTGGTGTAGTGTAGTGTTGTGTGTGTAGTGGTGTGTGGTGTGGTGTGGTGTGGTGTGAGCAATGATACTGAGCAGTAAAAGTTGTGTAAGTGTACATGTTGTTGTTGATTATTAACCAGGAAGTGAGGGTAATATGACTATGATGTATCAACTGATATTAACAGTTACGGTCCAGAGTCAACCTGACCTGGCCTCCATTTTCAGGCTGAGCTGGCCTCATTTGTGAGTTTAAAATGGAAAATAGCTTTGATTGACACCTACTGGACATTCTTTCTGCATTAAAGGGATAGATGTGTTGTGTAATATTCATATTATATATATATAAATATAAATATATATGTATATATTATATCTGTATCTGACAGAGAATCAGAGAATCTACCCTAGTCTATATGGTGTACACACCTCCTCAGAGTAGAAAGGAGAAGCTCGGCCCGGCACAGGGGGAAGAGGAGAGAGAGATGTGGCCCTCCTCGACACACGCAGCTCTCTACTACACGTTCTCCAGCAAATGGGAGGCGTTGACCGAGTCAGTTACAAAGAACTGTCACGTGTGCAGAGTAGTGTGTCTGTATGGTTGTGTCTACTGTAGACACTGCTAACAAGCTCTTGAGCTTAGAGACTCTATCCTAGTCGAAACACATCTTCTAGTCGGCCATCATGCTTTATGTTAACATGTATAGTTTACTTCCCTCTTTTATTCTCCCATGGACCAACCACAACTACCACCTCATTTCCTAAAGTCACCTAAAGTGTTTCTAGTCGTAATTATTACAATAACTGTATCATCTTCTGACAGAGGTCAGAGAGGATGAAGGGAGACACATTTAACTGTGTAATAGTATTGATAATTTCCTGTACTTGTATCATTGAAGCCTCTGTTGTTTTATATTGATTGTTACATTCCTTTACAGTTCAGTCTTCTTCTAGTTGGTACTGTCGGCTTGTCCTGGACCAGCAGACAACCGTGACTGTTGAACCCTGCCTAGACCTTGTCCTGGACCAGCAGACAACCGTGACTTTTGAACCCTCCATATACCTTGTTGAGTGAGTCCCACATCACATCATCAATCAAATAATCATTGAATTTCAAGTCAGATTTTCGCTTTGGTCATTCTTTTAAGTTTATTTCCTGCAGCATGAAAATGTGCGTGTGTGTGTGTGTGTGTGTGTGTGTGTGTGTGTGTGTGTGTGTGTGTGTGTGTTGTGTGTGTGTGTGTGTGTGTGGTCTTTGGTCTCCTTTAACGTGTTGCGTGTGTTCATTGGGTTTATAGCAGGAGGTTCTTTGAGGATAGGAGAGAGAGGAGGGGACCACTGCCTCTAAAATGAGTGTTGTGTTGTGTGAACTGTGATCCTGAGCAGTAAAAATCATAAAACTGTTTATGGTTCTTGTTGATCATTAAACAGGAAGAGTGTGCTCTGTTGGAAAAGTGTACTCGTGGTGTTGTGTTTAGGTGTGTTCTGTTGTGGTGTGTTTTGTTGTGGAGTGTGTGTTGTGTTGCGTGGTGTGTTGTGTTGTGTTGTGGTGTGTAGTGTTGTGTAGTTGTGTGTAGTGTAGTGTAGTGTGGTGTGGTGTGGTGTGTGTGTCGTGTAGTGTTCTAGTGTGGTGTGGTGTGGTGTGGTGTGGTGTGTGTGTTGTGTAGTGTTTTAGTGTGGTGTGGTGTGTTGTGTGGTGTGTTTGGGTTAGGGGTAGGGTTAGAATTTAATTTATAATACTTTGAAATAAAATACCGTTAACCAGAGCTGTTGATTAATTCAAAGACTTTATTCACAGACAATATTTAGCCGTTCAGGTTTGCAAAGTTGACCCCGTTATCTCTTCAGTCACCTGCCTTCATAGGCTTCGCACAGGTTAACACCTTCTATTCAACGTATTTCTGTTTCCTGTCTACATGCACCAATAACATTCAAGATCTAGATTTCGTCATCAAGGTGTGCGCCGCCTACCTGGCTGGCAACAGTTAGTCTGGTCAGACCTTGCTGACGCCCAGGCTGATTTCAAAAAGCCTTTTGTTCTGGCTGTTTATACCTTTGTTTATTACTTAATTACCCTAACTTTTAATTACTCTATCCTGGTTTCTCCAGCTTTGATCCTTTGTTCTTTTCACCTATAGCAAACCCCTCAATCTGACCTCACCCCTCTTGACTCCAATCTCCAAATGTTCTAGGACCATCTGTTTTCTTGTGACCTCTTCCATTCCATTACAAACCCTTATATTGTCTTTAAATTTACCATTTATGATACTGAGCAGTAAAAGTTATGTAAGTGTACATGTTGTTGTTGATAATTAACCAGGAAGAGAGGGTACTATGACTATGATGTATCATCTGATATTAACAGTTACGGTCCAGATTCAAACTCACCTGGCCTCCATATCCAGGCTGAGCTGGCTTCATCTGCCAGTTTAAAATGGAAAATAGCTTTGATTGACGTCTAGAGTACATTCTTACTGCATTAAACGGATAGATCACAAAAATAATCTTTTTTTTTTTTTTATATATTATACATATTAAAAATATATATATCCACTCACCGGCCACTTTATTAGGTACACCTGTTCAACTGCTCTTAGTTGACGGCATAGTTGTTGATGCCAGACGGAGGGATAGAGGGAGTGAGGGAGGGAGGGAGGGAAGGAGGGAGGGAGAGAATGAGAGAGAGGAGGGAGGGAGGGAGGGAGAGAGGGAGGGATAGAGGGAGGGAGAGAGAAAAGGGAGGGAAGCAGAGAGGGAGGGAGAGGAGGGAGAGAGGGAGGGAGATAGGAAGGGGAGGGAGGGAGGGAGGGAGGGAGAGGATGGAGGGACAGAGGGAGGGAGAGAGAGGGGGGGAAGGAGGGAGAGGATGGAGGGAGAGAGGGAGGGAGAGTCGTAGAGAGAGGGAGGGAGAGTAGTAGACTTTTATATTGATTGTTACATTCCTTTACAGTTCAGTCTTCTTCTAGTTGGTACTGTCGGCCATCATGCTTTATGTTAACATGTATAGTTTACTTCCCTCTTCTATTCTCCCATGGACCAACCACAACTACTACCTCATTTCCTAAAGTCAATCTTTCCATCAACAGTGCCTTCGGAAAGTATTCAGACCCCTTCACTTTCTCCACATTTTGTTGTGTTTTTGACTGAATTTAAAATGAATTAAATGAAAAGAATTTGCCATCAATCCACACACAATACCTCAGAATGATAAAGCAAAAACAAGTTTTTTGAAATTTCAGTCAATTTATTAAAATTTAAATACAGAAATCCCTCATGTATAGAAGTATTCAGACCCTTTGCTATGACACTCTTAAAATGAGCTAAAATGCAAAGATGTCATCAACAATTCACAGAAATAAGTTGAATTGAGTTCAAGTGATTTTGGAATAAATATCTTTGTTTTTATAGGGTCTCTGATTTGCATCTGAATCAATTCCACACTGTGTGGATTAGGATGTCTCGACCAACTTAGTAAATTTTATAATTTTCTCTTAACCCTGACAAACTCCCCAGTCCCTGCCAGAGACAAACATACCCAGAATACTAGGACTACAGATACAACTATACAACTAGGACTACAGATCAAACTAGAACTACAGATAAAACTATACAACTAGGACTACAGATCAAACTAGGACTACAGATAACACTATACAACTAGGACTACAGATCAAACTAGGACTACAGATCAAACTATAATAGTAGGACTACAGATCAAACTAGGACTACAGATACAAGTAGGACTACAGATAAAACTATAAAACCAGGACTGCAGATAAAACTATAAAACTAGAACAACAAATCAAACTGATCAAATTGTATTTTCAAGCTTCTTTAGTTAATCACCATAGTTTTCCTTTTTTCCACTTCATGATCTGATCCCTTGGTGCTCCAAGCTACATGATGGGTGATAAGGAAGTAAAACTGTGGGTGGGTGAGGCTACGTCTTGATCACAGAAGAGAATGAAGCTGGGGAAGGAGGGGGATTGGGTTTAGGGTTAGGGTTAGGGTTAGGGTTAGGGTCAGTATACAGTATATATATATATATATATATATATATATATATATATTTATAAATGGGGGAAATAATTATTTGATCCCTTGCTGATTTTGTTAGTTTGCCCGATTACAAAGAAATGAGCGGTCTATAATTTTTATGGTACTTTTATTTTCACAAATAGAGACACAATATCAACAAAGAAGTCCAGAAAAAACACATTACATGAAGTTATAAATTAATTTGCATTTGATCGAAGGAAATAAGTATTTGATCCCCAAGCAAAACATGACTTAGTACTTGGTGGAGAAACCCTTGTTGGCAAGCACAGAAGTCAGACGTTTCTTGTAGTTGGTCACCAGGTTTGCACACATCTGAGGAGGGATTTTGGTCCACTTCTCTTTACAGATCCTCTCCAAATCATGAAGGTTTAGGGTTAGGGTAAGGGTAGGGTTAGGGTTAGGGTAACCCTAACCCTAACACGTCACCATTTTTCTCAGTAAATGTATTTCCAAAGGTACATGGGAGAGAGGGAGGGAGATAGGAAGGGACGTGACATTTTTTGACATTGACATGATATTTTCCCCAGATGTTGGTAACAACCCTCATAATCCATACATACAAAGAAACCAAAACAAATACGTTCAGAAATGTACCATATCACCATAGTTTAGAAATGTACCAAATCACCATAGTTTTCCTTTTTTCCACTTTATGATCTGATCCCTTGGTGCTCCAAGCTACATGATGGGTGATAAGGAAGTAGAACTGTGGGTGGGTGAGGCTACGTCTTGATCACATAACAGAATTGAGTGACTGCCAGTTTCCCTGCCTTCTGCAACCTGACACCTCCTCAGAATTATTCACACACACAACCATTTCATTGGATAAGAAATATCTTGCCCCACCCCTCCCATGGTCACACATTGACAGGTAACTCACCTGATCTGTTCTCTGCGTCTGTCATCAGTATAGAAGTTCAGTCTCAGACTAACCTCTCAGTCAGACAGCAGCCATCAGACTGTATTTAGTCCTGACTGACAGACAGAGTGGAGAACTGCAGACGACCAATCTAAAAGGACCAGAATGATCAGTTAGGCAGCAAAGCTCTGTTTTCTCTTTACTCTGGAGACGATGGCTGCTGTTGGAGACTAAGGAGTCGAGTACCAAGTCTCTAAGGGGTGACTGGGAATCACGGAGCAGGGACACTCTCCTGTGTAACAGCTAAGGGATGAGCTCCAATGTGTGTCCACAACCAAGCCAGAAGAAGAGAAACGTGAGAAACTCTCTTGTTGATGAATCATCATATTTAACAAGATTGAACTGTGATGGAAATTTTCACTGTGAGTGTTGTGTTGTGTGAACTGTGATCCTGAGCAGTAAAAATCATATAACTGTTTATGGTTCTTGTTGATCATTAACCAGGAAGAGTGTGCTCTGCTGGAAAAGTGTACTCGTGGTGTTGTGTTGTGTTGTGTTCTGTGTAGTGTTGTGGTGTGGTGTGTTGTTGTGTGTTCTGTAGTGTGGTTTGTAGTGTTTTGGTGCATAGTGTTGTGTGGTGTGAGCTATGATACTGAGC
>NC_139654.1:3297500-3320000 GCF_951799395.1 Argentina silus | reverse complement strand
TCCCTCTGTTGAGCCCCAGACTGTAGTTTCTCACTTCACTGGTTTTGAACTTTGGTCTCCTTTAACGTGCTGCGTGTGTTCATTGGGTTTATAGCAGGAGGTTATTTGAGGAGAGGAGAGAGAGGAGGGGACCACTGCCTCTAAAATGAGTCTCTCTGGGGAGAGAGAGGAGGGGACCACTGTCTCTAAAATGAGTCTCTCTGGGGAGAAAGAGGAGGGGACCACTGCCTCTAAAATGAGTCTCTCTGGGGAGGTTGAAGACATGGGGTAAGAGAAGATTCTCTGTAGGTCATTTATCATGAAGATGATGATACTGATGATGATGATGATGATGATGATAGATACTTCATTCAGAACCAGATTAATGTTAGACATAGGAATGTAGTCATACTGTAGTTCAATGCATACTTTAGCAACAGACATTGTTACAACACTCACTAGAAGGCGTGTCCATGGAGGAGGAGAGTGGATCCTGGAGGGAGATGGCCACTAAAAACCTAAAAGCTACTGACAATACAGATATAATTATTTGGACAGGCTACACCGTCCCCACTCTCACACATACACACACTCAAATGAACACATGACATCCATTGTCTTCTGTTTGTGTTTGACAGGGTCCAGCAGGAGAGACCAGCCTCACCTGTACCCAGCTGTGTGTCCCTGAAGAGTGACTGGTCTATGGACCATCCATGGACCGTCTTCAGACAAGGAACCGTCACTGCTAAACAAGGGTAGTTGTATCATGGGGGATATGATGAACTAACTGCTAGACTACGCCACCTGTTTGTTTCATGAGGTCCTCGGAGGAAACTATAATGAACTCAGGTTCTACTATCAAGGAGGGAGCATGGGAATAACGCACACAATGCAACAATAATTTATTGTACAGCTTTTAATCACATCATCTTCAGCTCTCGGAGCTCAGCACATATTGATCATTAAAGGCAGAATTTCAAATGTTAGACACAGGAATGTAGATATACTGTAGTTCAATGCAAACTGTAGCAACAGAGAGTGTTGCAACACTCACTAGAAGGCATGTCCATGGAGGAGGAGAGCGGATCCTGGAGGGAGATGGCCACTAAAAATCTAAAAGCTACTGACAATATAGTATATTAATTTGGACTGGCTACACCGTCCACCAATGTTAGTTTTTTGTAATATTCAGCTGACCCAGGAACTTTGTTTAACTTTAATAACTTATTTTCAATGGCCGAAAACAACAATGGGTTTTCAATCATACATCAGTCAGGATACAGTCATCTGAATCTTGTTAACGGTTAGTTTGAGGTTTAATCCTCATAGTGGTCTATGAGGCTGCCAATAACATTCAGTAGCGGTATACACACTTAAGTTATTCTATTTGAGAAACTGGGCCTCATTCACACTTCTCTGGATAAAGACATCTGCTTATTTCTTGTTTTTACACAGAATCTCCAGTGACCAGGAGGAGAGACCAGAGTCAGAGATTCCCAGTGGTCAGTCTGTCCAGAGTCAAAGTGAACTGGCCTCCATATTCAGGGTGAGCTAAATAGAAAGTATGACATTGAAGATGGCTAAGTAATCCACATAAAACAGTTATTTTTTTCAAGTGTTAAGTCAAGTGTTTTTTGTATTTAGTCTGTATATTGTCTATCTCACTCCACTTTATTTTTCTAAATGTTTCAGTCGCTTGAAGACAATGTCATCAGTTTAGTGAGAAATGAGCTGAAGAGGTTCAAGAGGCTTATTTCTCAAGACGACCCAGAGTGCTTTGAGAGTCAGGGGGAGGAAGAGGTGGTGGATGATGAAGAAGAGAAGCAGGAGAGCAGTGCCAGAGAAGGGGCTCTGAAGATCACACTGCACGTCCTAAGGAACATGAACCAGAAGGAGCTCGCTGACACACTGGAGAAACGTAAGAGACCTCATGTGTTTTCACAGAGAAGTGTTACTGGGCTGAAATATTGTTGGAAATACAAACACCACTAACTGTAATTATGATGTATATCCCTATTTGGTCACTCTTTATATTATGTTGCCTCTATAACTTAGTGTCTCTGTAATTACTCCAGTAACAAGATTGGTTGTTTCTGTATAATTGCATAGTAATGGGTTTGGACAGTTTCCTATAACACAGATGGAATAAGGACTGTTCTTTCCTACACATGTAGTAATATATCATTTAACTACACAACATACTATGTAATTAATTACTATATAACAACTTGTTAATTAATACAACATGTGGTCCTCTGTGGCTCAGTCGGTAGAGCATGGCTTTAACAACGCTTAGGTTGTGGGTTTGATTCTTGCTGGGACCATATATACTGAAATGTATGCACTTACTGCAATGCAAGACACTTTGGATAAAAACGTCAGCTAAATGGCATATATATATATTTACAGTTACTGCAGGTACTGGGTCAACTAAATGTAAAGTGTGCCAGGAATATTTTTTTAATTGTTTTGTCATTCAGGTGAGCTTGCTGTGGTGTGCCAACAAGAACTCAAGTCTAACCTGGAGAAGAAGTTTCAGTGTGTATTTGAGGGAATAGCAAAGCAAGGCAACCCAATACTTCTCAATAAGGTCTACACAGAGGTCTACATCACAGAGGGTGGAAGTGGAGAGGTCAATAACGAACATGAGGTCAGACAGATTGAGACAGCATCCAGGAGACCAGCAACACAGGAGACACCAATCAAATGCAACGACATCTTCAAGCCTTTACCTGGACAAGACAAACCAATGAGAAATGTGCTGACAAAGGGAGTCGCTGGCATTGGAAAAACAGTCTCAACTCAGAAGTTCATTACGGACTGGGCTGAAGGAAAAGCCAATCAGGATGTCCAGTTCATATTTCCACTTCCTTTTCGGGAGCTGAATTTAATGAAAGAGAAGAAATGCTGTTTGAATGAACTTCTTGGTCATTTCTTCATTGAAGTAAAAGAATCAGGAATCTCCAACTTTGACAAGTATAAAGTTCTGTTCATCTTTGATGGTCTGGATGAGTGTCGACTTCCTCTAGACTTCCAGAACAACGAGACATGTTGTGATGCCACAGAGTCAACCTCAGTGGATGTGCTGCTGACAAACCTCATCAAGGGGAATCTGCTTCCCTCTGCTCTCCTCTGGATAACCTCCCGACCTGCAGCAGCCAATCAGATCCCTCCTGAGTGTGTTGACCAGGTGACAGAGGTACGAGGGTTCAACAACCCACAGAAGGAGGAGTACTTCAGGAAGAGAATCAGTGATGAGAACCTGGCCAGCAGAATCAACACACACATGAAATCATCAAGGAGCCTCCACATCATGTGTCACATACCAGTGTTCTGTTGGCTCTCAGCCACTACCCTAGAGAGACTGTTGGGTGAAGCAGAGAGAGGAGAGATGCCCAAGACTCTGACACAGATGTACACACACTTCCTGGTATTTCAGACCATACAGAAGAAAGTGAAGTACCTTGGAGACCATGACAGAGATCCACAGTGGGATAAAGAACAAATTCTGTCACTGGGAAAACTGGCCTTCAATCAGCTGGAAAATGGCAATCTGATCTTCTATGAGGAAGACCTGAGGGAGTGTGGCATTGATGTCACAAAAGCCACAGTGTACTCAGGAGTGTGCACTCAGATCTTCAGAGAGGAGTGTGGGCTGCACAACGTGTTCAGCTTTGTGCATCTGAGCGTCCAGGAGTTTCTAGCTGCTTTATATGTGTTCCTCACATTCAACCACAGCAATGAGAATCCACTGGTCAAACAGAAATCCTCATCCATGAAGCTACAGTCATCACACAGCCGCGAACAAAAGATTGACACACCACTGATCAACCCCATCATCAACCTACACAAGACTGCAGTGGACCAGGCCTTACAGAGTGAGAATGGTCACATGGACCTGTTCCTCCGCTTCCTCCTGGGCCTCTCACTGGAGTCCAATCAGAATCTCCTACGAGGCCTTCTGACACAGACAGGAAGCAGCTCACAGACCAATGAGGAAACAGTCAAGTATGTCAAGGAGAAGATCAGGGAGAATCCCTCTCCAGAGAGGTGCATCAATCTGTTCCACTGTCTGAATGAGCTGAATGACCATTCTCTAGTGGAGGAGATCCAAAGCTACCTGAGCTCAGGACATCTCTCAGAAGCCAAACTCTCACCTGCACAGTGGTCAGCTCTGGTCTTTGTGTTGCTGAATTCAGAAGAGGAGCTGGATGTGTTTGACCTGAAGAAGTACTCCAGATCAGAAGATGGTCTTCTGAGGCTCCTTCCAGTGGTCACAGCCTCTAAGACGGCACTGTAAGTAGATGGACAAAACACTGTATTGAAACTTGGGTTATGAATGGAGTATGTGATCACTTATTATGATTTACGGATTAAATGGAAGAAACTGAGTTATTGATCACATGGTCAAAAGTCATTCATTAATGGATTGCACACTTATCTTTCATGTTTTATTGACACACAAATATGTGACTTGCTCCATCATGTTCAGTCGCTTTGTGTCTCAACTCCCAATAATGAGGTAGAAAGAGCCAGCTGCAGTCGGAGGACTGAACACTGGTTTGGAGAAATCCACTCCTGACGTTGAATCTGTTTTTAACGACTATCTCATTCCACTCGCGGTACCGCGATACTCACACCGCGGCTCAAATGAAGACTTTTGGTCTGACATTAAGCAAATAACATAGGTAGCATATATAATAACATGGCTGGCTGTGTTCACAGTTCAGCTAATGGGTTTGTCAGCTTTATTTTAGTGAAAGTGGAATGAGTCAGTTCTCTAGCCAGTGAGTTTACAGTTGGTGCAGTTGGAAGGAGCTCACCACTCATCTCCAACTGGAAGCTCAATCCATCATTTAAGGCATGAAAAGTATGGATACATGATGATTTCACCTTTAAAACGAAGTGAAATGAATAGAAAACATGTTGTTCTAGTGAAATATGTTAAAATCCCAAAACAGCCCATGTAAAGGATTTGGACGAAAATGTAATTATATGGTAATTAGGTGCAGGGACATACAACTGGAAATGATGGAACACATCACATATGTACACTTTTCTCTGAATTAAAATGACTTGTATTTATTTCTCATTCAGGCTGAATGGTTGTCACCTCACAGAGAGATGCTGTGAAGCGTTGGCCTCAGCTCTCAGCTCAGATTCCTGCCACCTGAGAGAGCTGGATGTCAGTGATAATGATCTAGGTGACGGGGGCGTGAAGCTGCTCTCTGCTGGACTGGGGAGTCCACACTGTCAACTACAGACACTGAGGTGAGGTCTCAGACTATTCTTGTTGTCAGACACATCATTCCTAAGTGTCTGTTACATTATCATTCTATGGAATCAATGATACTTTCACAGAAAGGCTCAATAATTGAGACAGACAATGTACATTATCTTCCAATCAATTACTATATTGTGTGTGTGTGTGTGTGTGTGTGTGTGTGTGTGTGTGTGTGTGTTTGTGTTTGTGTTTGTGTGTTTGTGTGTGTGTGTGTGTGTGTGTGTGTGTGTGTGTGTGTGTTTGGTGGAAGGGGGGCTGCTCTGTCTTCACTCTCTGAATAACTTTACTCTCCTCAAATCCTGACCCACCTGGCCTTAGATCAGCTCATGGGACTCCACCATACTGCACTATCCCAATAGCTATCAAATACATGATACCAGACGTAGAAATCCAGTCACTACAAATGTATCCATGGTTGCTGGCTCCCCTGTTGAGATCAACTATAACTCTCACTTATGAATTCTTATCATAATGCACCAAAGTGATGGTTTGGCTTCATGTATTTATTTGTATTCCTCATTCAGGCTGAATGGATGTCACCTCACAGAGAGATGCTGCGAAGCGTTGGCCTCAGCTCTCAGCTCAGACTCCTGCCACCTGAGAGAGCTGGACCTCAGTAATAATGATCTAAATGATGGGGGGGTGAAGCTGCTCTCTGCTGGACTGGGGAGTCCACACTGTCAACTACAGACACTGAGGTGAGGTCTGAGACTATTCTTGTTGCCAGACACATCATGTCTGTTTCATTATCATTCTATGGAATCAATAATACTTGCAGAGAAAGGGTCAATAATTGAGACAGACAATGTACATCATCTTCCTATCAATTACTATATAACATGTGTGTGTGTGTGTGTGTGTGTGTGTGTGTGTGTGCGTGTGCGCGTGCGCGTGTGCGTGTGCATGTGCGTGTGTGTGTGTGTGTGTGTGTGTGAGTGAGGTGGGAGGGGGGGCTACTCTGTCTGGACGTTTTGAATAACCCTACTCCCTCAAATCCTGACCCACCTGGCCTTAGATCAGCTCATGGGACTACACAATACTGCACTAACCCAATAGCTACCAAATACATTATACCAGACGTAGAAATCCAGTCACTACAAATGTATGCATGGTTGCTTGCTCCCCTGTTGAGAGCAACTATAACTCTCACTCATGAATTATTGCTCCACAGTGATCGTTTGGCTGCATGTATTTATTTGTATTCCTCATTCATATGTGGTCTTTCAATTGCCAAATGAAGAGGATTTAAAGCTGCACATGTACATTAGACAGGAATAATCAGATTCTTGATCAGATGGAGTGACACTATTTCCCCAGGTTGTCAGGCTGTAGAGTCCCAGAGGAAGGCTGTGTTTCTCTGACTTCAGCTCTGAGGTCTAAGCCCTCCCACCTGAGAGAGCTGGACCTCAGCTACAATCACCCAGGAGACTCAGGATTGGCGCTGCTCTCTGCTGTACAGAAAGATCCACTCTGTAAACTACAGACACTCAGGTAAAGGCTGAATATGTGGCTGGACATATCAATGAGAATAATGCACTGTATCTATTTTCCACATGATTGTGAGTGTGTCATTCATCCACTGTGGGTTCTTCTGTGGTTGATATAGTGTGGACCATGGTGGAGAGTGCAGGCTCAAACCTGGGCTGATCAAATGTAAGTCACCACCGCTGTAGAGAATAGGACTGTGATATTACTCAAGAACCAGGGTACAGCAGAGTTCAAACAGAGCACCAGTATTGTATTCATATGTAAATCTAAAATATTAGTAAATGTGAATTAGTTTTATCCCTTTTAAAACATTTTCAATTAATCATTAATATTTTGTGAAAAAAATAATGTTGCCATAACAAGATCACATTGTGAGTATTGTAAGTTATTCATTTATATTGATTTGATGATTATTTTTGCCCTCTCAATCAGATGCCTGTGAGCTCACACTGGACCCAAACACAGCAGACAGACGCCTCTCTCTGTCTGAGGAGAACAGAAAGGTGACACGGGGGAGAAAGAAGCAGCCGTATCCTGATCACCCAGAGAGATTTGAGCGCTATGCACAGGTGCTGTGTAGAGAGGGTCTGACTGGGCGCCGTTACTGGGAGGTAGAGTGGAGAGGGGTATGGGCTGTTATAGGAGTGACATATAAAGGAATCAGAAGGAGAGGATGGGGTTATGACTGTGTGTTGGGAAACAATGACAAGTCCTGGAGTCTGCTCTGCTCTGGTAACAGTTACTCCGCCTGGCACAATAATAAGAAGACTGACATACCTGTCCCCTCCTCTGGCTCCCACAGAGTAGGAGTGTATCTGGACTGGCCGGCCGGCACTCTGTCCTTCTACAGCATCTCCTCTGACACACGGACCCTCCTGCACACATTCCACTCCACATTCCCTGAGCCCCTCTACCCAGGGTTTAGGGTTGGGTATGACTGTTCAGTGACCCTGTGTAAACTAGTCTCAGGGAGATCACACTGAACACCAAAGGCTCAAAGATGACGGATCATAACATGATGCAGTTGGATAGTGGTGTGTTTTCACTGAGATGTTGGATGTACAGATGTTCTCTCTCCCAGTGTGTAGGGTGTAGTGTGTAGTTATATTATTTTTTTACTGTATATATATATGTATATATACATTATTAAATTAAATAAAATGCATCTGATAGTAAAATAGACTGTAATTGATAGGAAATAGGTTCAGCAATTGAGCGACAAAAAAACAGAAGCTTACATGTTTTTTTGTTTTTTTTTATGGAAATGCAACTGACAGTGAAACAATCCAGATGAATGATTAGATGATCAAATCAGACTGATGATGAACTCTGAGAATAACACAGGAGAGAGTGTCTGTATGTATATAAGAGTTGGTTAGATTGGGTGTTTGAGTTGTGATGCTGGATTACGTTGCTGTGTGTAAGATAGCAGGGAGTGGATGTGAAGACAGCTCTCCTTCTCTGTCAGTACAACATGGACATGTTCTATAATTCACTTTCCATAGAATCCTTCACCTGTCTCTCTATCCAACGTACATGTTGTTCCTTCTCCTATGTGTGTGTGTGTGTGTGTGTGTGTGTGTGTGTGTGTGTGTGTGTGTATATAAGAGTTGGTTAGATTGGGTGTTTGAGTTGTGTCACCGAGGGTGAGTCTAGTACGTCCTTTCCCCGGCCTGAACACCATTCCCAACGTTCCCCAGTTAAACACGGCAGGATCGGCCCGAGGTTCGAGAGCAACCTTGGTGAATCACCACGACACGGCAAGAGAAAGAGAAAAAGCTTAGCAGCCGGGGGCCCGACCTGACGAGGGACACCGCGGCTGAGGATGTTCCTGAAACACATTTTATCTTTGAACTATCCTTCAAATAGGTGCAACTGCATAACTGCTTATGAATGATAAGTTGATTCAAATAGGTGTTAACTGCATTACTGCTTATGAATGATAAGTTGATTCAAATGTGTGTAACTGATTAATGATAAGTTGATTCAAATGTGTGTAACTGATAAGTTGATTTAAATGTGTGAAACTGAAATGATAAGTTGATTCAAATGTGTGTAACTGATTAATGATAAGTTGATTCAAAAGTGTGTAACTGAAATGATAAGTTGATTCAAAAGAGTGTCACTGATTGATGATAAGTTGAGTCAAATATATATAATTGGTTAATGATAAATGAGTTCAAATATGTGCAAAAGGCAAAACTGAATAAGAGAAATTATAAGGGTAGTGTATGACTCCGGGTCAACACATCTGGTTGGACCTTGTAGTGATAACGGTTTAACTGATACTGAAGTAGGCAACCAAATGCATTAATGTTTGCCTGTATAATTCTTACTCAGAAATGATTACTGAAGTAGGCCACCATACTAATGTTTAACTGTATAATTCATGTGTGCTAATGATAATTGTATACCATATGTACTAAATGTTAACTTTGAGAAAGGCCTAGATTAGTATGTTACAAAAATAGAATATAATTGCACAATAAGAAGTGGCCTTGAGTCCATGTTTGAGCAGGAGAGTAATAAGTATGTCTAGTAGACATAACAACAGGTGCCCTTAGGCCCATGACTAAGCATGGGTGCGAACTCAGGGTGATGTAATGAATTAGATAGAATTCTAGGCTTGACTGAGATCTAGATTGAATTCAATGCCTGACAAAATGAACTAGATAAGAAAGGGTGGGGGTAACAAAAAGCCCCATTGCAAGATTATAAAAAGAGCTCCCTGGAGCAGTACAACGGTCATTCCCCGCTGCGGAGCGTAACACCTGGAGGCCCAGAGCAGGACTGAGTGTGTTGAAGATTACCCCGGAGTGGAAACTGGAGTTTTTCATACTCTAGCACCCGAGCAGAATCTCCGTGACCGGAGCTCACACTCTGATTAAATTCTGACTTCAGGACTCGCCACACTAGTACAACGGAGGACCTTGGCGGACCTTTGTTTGTATAACAACAGCTCTGGCGGATAGAGGAACCGGCTTCGCTCTGATCAATTGACACTGGGGCTTCTCTAAATTTCATTGTAATGCTGCAATGTTTTAAGCCATCATTAAAGAATTTAACCTGCATTTAAAGGAACAGTTTTCTCAAATTTAATTCTTAATTATTATTACTATTATTATTCTTATTATTCTTATTATTCTTATTATATATATATATATATATATATTTTTTTTTTTTTCATTTTTAGTCATTCCATCCCTCATAAGCCTTTTTACCTCCTCCTGGTAACATAAAATATTATAGACTACTGTGCATAATACATCTTAGGATCTGAAGGGATATATCTGGCCCCTTATTACTTCCTTTGGATAAAGGGTAAAACCCTTTATCTGCAACCACACCAACTGGCACTCATATCAGATTAGAGCGGTCGTTAACCATAGAGACTACCCACTTCTGCGTACAGTTTTTAGGATTGGGGTGATTTTTCAGTTCAGCTGAGGTGGGTAGAGGAAGATATGGGGGGAACTATGGGATGTAGACCGTTAACAGCGGAGTGAATCTAATCGACACCAACCTACATAGGACCAGTCAGCATCTGACAGGGTAACACCCCTCAGGCTCAGGATCCATAACCTGTTATCTGAGGGTTGGTCGGGGGTTCTGTACAGAGCCTAAATTCCCGGGAGACAAAGGAGGATTCCACCGTCAAGTGTGAGAACCAATTATGCACTGGGAATTGTGACAGTTTTTCCGTACCTCCAAGATCCATTCTCCAAACAAGGATATGTAAGTTCTTGTTTTCTATGTGAAAACCCAAACCATTATATTTTCTATACTTTCTTCTCTTTTTAGTTTCCTTGTTTGTATTTAAATCCTGTTTCAGATGAGTATATAGGTTTCTCAGCCTTGTATTTCCCACTAGTTTTTGTAAAGTTTTATATTGTCAGTGTCTAAACTTATTGTGTTGAGTAATTGATATGAATATGTGTGCCTTGGTTTTGTTGTCTTAAACAAAAACACTACTATGATCCTGAGGGTAACACTGGCTACATTGCATGGAGGATCAAGACGGTTCAACGCAACACCTCTGCTGGCTTCTGGGGTCATTCCAAGACAGTTATTCAGGATGGTCCAACAACCAGAGGAGAATCTTTGTTGGCCTGTGAACAGCTATTTGGTGAGGAGTGCAGGGAGGCGATATCTACAATCAGACATTCAACTGATGAATCTGTGGTCAGAGACAAAATGAGAGTGACTTTCGAGTATCGACAGAAGATGGTCCATGATGAGGATGCATCATCATCAGTCCTGGATGTGTTCCTTCATTTCCTTGATGTGCCTGGATTGGTAAGAAAATCTTTAGCTTTTGTAGCAGTTTCAGTATTTGACCCCACCATTTCCCTTTGTCATCTATACTGAAATCTGTATATCAAAATATTGTCTCCTTGTTTTTAGATTGACCAGGATTTCTCCATGATGTTTGGTGACGAACTGTCTCAGAAATTCCTGGCAAAGTGGTCAACATTCTTCAAGCCAAAAGTCATCGCAGACTGCAAGACTCTTCCACCAAATCAGTACATTGTTGAGCTGCTGTCAGGAACTGAACCTCAACCTGAGGACAACCACGGTCAGTATAGACGGTTTTGTATTTCCAAAAAATATCATTAGTGTTCATTAATGTCTAATTTCATTCTTTTGTGATGTCTTTAGGATGGGACAGTGATATGTCGTCAATCCTTTTGCTGCTGCATCTGCTCCCTCCGACCTCAAGAGGCCAGAAAAAAACAGCCAAGATCAGTTCAGCTCAAGCAGCCAGCCATCTTGTGAGATATCTTAAGCAAAAGTTAATTTTTAAACCTCAGATGTGCACTTTGAGGTGCAGATTATTTTGGAATTCTGAGACATACATCATCTCATTTTGTTCATTCCATCTGTAAATAAGCTGTGATGAAACGCTTGGTGATAAAAAAAACATGCAAAGAGTTTAATTTTCATATTTACTTTGTCCCTTTTCTGACCTACAGGAAGGAGCCAGTGTGACTACCTTCCTTGAGACTGCTGACACAAAACAACCATTCCTCCTCTGCATCGGTGAGCAAAGGAATGATATCCAACGGTTCTACCTTGTTATCGACCGAAAACCGATACCATGCAAGGCACATACATCAGTGGCAGCTTTTGATGAACTGTTCAAAACTCACTACGTCTTCAGTCTTTCATATGACGAAGCTCTTTGTAATTTCTACACATTTATCCAAACCACAATTTACAACATCGATATCGGAAGAGCAAAGGAGAGCCCACGTGTTAAAGAACTTAGAGCACGACTGCTGCAGCGAGAGGACTGCATTTATAAACAGCCTTCAAGATGTTCACATGTTTTGAATGTAAAGCGCACCACAAAAATTGTTTGGTTCTTTGTCACCATCTAAAATTTCAACATGGTCTATATCCTGGCAAAACGTTACGTTTAAAATGTGGAGAGCTAGGTTGCCCATTATCATGTTGTACTAAAAGTGGCTTCCGAAAGCACCTCAACAAGGTGCATAGTCACAGCATGGATCAAGAGGTTGATACTAATCAGGATGTTGCCACTCAGAAAGAATGTGAGGCGGAATGTTCAAGTGATCGCCCAACTGTTGTTGCTACTTTGCAGATTCCACCGGTACCAACAAAGCTTTGTGAAGTAACAAGTCAGCTACCTTCAATGTGTGGATCAATTGTTGCACATCTGCAAGCATCAGGTCTCCCTGAAAGTGCTGTCCAAACAACTGTTTGTTCAATGGAAGAAGTCGTTAATGACGTCCAAAGCCAAGCACAAGTAGCAGTTCTCAAAACGGTTTCTCCTGAAACTAAGAGTTCAGGCATTTCTCAAAAAATAGAGCACTGTTTTGATCAATTAGGTAATCCTTTTTCAGAATTAAACACGGGGGCAAAGAGGCATAAATATTACAATGAAAAATGGGAAATTGTTGAACCTAAAGAATATGTCCTTGGGGTTATACTGGATTTGCGCAGAGATAGAACTACAGGTGTCTACAATCAGGTTCAAAACAAGTGCATGTATGTGCCGATTCTGGGTACACTCAAATCCATATTCAAAAACAGTAAGAGAGAGCTTTTTACAGGACAAACATAGTGAAAATGGTATGTACAAAGACATCAATGATGGGTCATATTTCCAAAAACCATGCCCTGTTCTCACAGCAAAAGCATGCTTTACAGATTCTACTCTATTACGACGATTTTGAAACTGCTAACACTCTAGGTTCCAAGAAGGTGACACACAACATTGGGGGTGTCTACTTTACTCTAAAACATCTTCCACCCAAGTGTAACTCAGTACTGATGAATGTACATCTTGCAGCTCTATTCTACACTGAAGATCTGAAGACATATGGTTTTGATGTGATACTAAAGACTCTTATTGATGACCTGAAAATCTTAGAAACCGAAGGAATACAGCTTCTTTGTTTTGATCAACCATTGCTTGGCTCAGTAATTCAAGTAACAGGAGATAATCTGGCTTTAAATAGCTTGTTGGGTTTTGTGGAATCTTTCAGTGCAACACATTTTTGTAGGTTTTGTTTAATGAGGAAGGAAGAAGTGCAATCTGTATTTACTGAGAATCATCCTGGGTTAATTTTCCGTTCCAAAGAGGGTCATACTGAACATTGTAGGGCACTAAATGAAAATCTTGAACTGCGGTCATTATATGGTGTTAAAAAGTCATGTGTGCTCAATTCATTAGAGTATTTCCATAACACTGATAACTATGCTGTTGATATAATGCATGATTTGCTAGAGGGTGTGGTACAGTATGAACTTAAGCTGTTTTTTGAGTACCTCGTTAAACAGGGCTATGTCTCTTTGAACTCATTGTCAGACAGGATACAGAGCTTTAATTACGGTTACACAGAACATAAAAACAAACCAAGTGGGTTAAAGATGGATGATAAGAGCAAACACCCGGGTCAGAATGCCGTCCAGTCATGGTGTCTTCTGCGCAACACTCCACTTATATTGGGTGATGTCATTAAAAGGGATAACAGTCACTGAAACTTTCTTCTGCTTCTAATACAGATAGTCAATATAGTGTTTTCCTACACCATAACTGATGGGATGATATCTTACTTGAAACATCTGATCTGTGATCACCATACTCTGTTCAAAGCATTGTTTCCCGACAAGAAGTTGATCCCCAAGCACCATTTGATGATACACTATCTGAGATGCATACAAAAAATTGGCCCTCTTATCCATATGTGGTGCATGCGATTTGAAGCCAAACACACATTTTTCTAAAGATGTGGTAAAGATTTCAAAAATCTCACCAAATCATCGGTGAAGCAGCATCAGCGCCAATTGGCGTTTCAATTTGAAAATTATTGTTTTAGATTATTTGAATTTGGTCCTAAAACATCAAAAACAATCAGCACCTTGCAAGGTGGGGAAGAACTTAGTCAGACATTATATTTAGAAGCATGTTCAAGTGTTTCAAGCACCAACTGGGTCAGAAATGATGGTACTGAGTACCAGGTTGATTTGTTCATATGCACTGGATGTACCGATGATCTCCCTGCTTTCAAAAATATCTGTGAAATTATTATATACGGAGAGCGTGCTTTCATAATAGCCTGTAATGTAGAAACAATGTACTATGATGACCACTTTAATGCCTACTGTATAGAAGACCAAATGGATGAGTTTTCTGTTATCTGCGTGGATGAACTGACTCATTTCAAACCATTTGACAAGCAGTGCTCTAATGAGAATAGTCACAAAGCATACATAGTGCCCTATTCTTATATGTAGAAAAGTTCTCAGTAAATACAGATTGCACTTCTGTCACAAAGGTGTCGCAGGGAAGTTGTTACATTATTTTTTATTTTTTATTTTGAATAAATAAGCCTCAAAGTCTGGTACTATTCTGCGACATACATCATCTCATTTTGTTCAATCCATCTGTAAATAAGATGTGATGAAATGCTTAGTAATAAAAACCATGCATATTGACTTTGTACCTTTGCTTACCTACAGAAGGGAGCCAGTGTAACGTGTATATTTAAATTGTCTTTATTTGTCTTCTATTTATCTGCCATCAAGATCTGGATGATAACAAAATAAAACATGTTTTTTATAAAGCAATCAACTTGTATGTCATTCTTATTTTTAATTGGTTTATCTCCGAATTATTGAAATATTTAAATGTTTTATTTTAATTGTACAGTAGCATATTTTGACTTTATAGTGTTAATGAGGCAACTCCTTTTATAGAAATTCAAATCACACTGAGAGAGTTAATTTCTAACACTAAGCACTGGAGTTGAAAACATTCAAGATTCAAGATTCAAGTGAACATGTAACACTGGTAAGTGTTAAGCAGTGTTAAATTTCAACTATAGAAAGAGTTGATACATAACTCTATTATAGTGTAAACATGGCAACACTTTCAAAAGTGTTAAATTCACTCTGTGGGGAGTGGACCCCTCCGGAAACTTTAAATGTGTTGAAATTAACTCTTTTACAGTTAATTTGAGTCTGTCGATTTTGCTGTGTAGTGATTCAACTGCTAGTGATTCAAATACTCGTGATTCAACTACTAGTGATTCAACTACTAGTGATTCAACTACTAGTGATTCAACTACTAGTGATGATTCAACTACTAGTGATTCAACTGCTAGTGATTCAACTACTAGTGATGATTCAACTACTAGTGATTCAACTACTAGTGATGATTCAACTACTAGTGATTCAACTACTAGTGATGATTCAACTACTAGTGATTCAACTACTAGTGATGATTCAACTACTAGTGATTCAACTACTAGTGATGATTCAACTACTAGTGATTCAACTACTAGTGATGATTCAACTACTAGTGATTCAACTACTAGTGATGATTCAACTACTAGTGATTCAACTGCTAGTGATTCAACTACTAGTGATGATTCAACTACTAGTGATTCAACTACTAGTGATTCAACTACTAGTGATGATATAACTACTAGTGATTCAACTACTAGTGATGATTCAACTACTAGTGATTCAACTACTAGTGATTCAACTACTAGTGATGATTCAACTACTAGTGATTCAACTACTAGTGATGATTCAACTACTAGTGATTCAACTACTAGTGATGATTCAACTACTAGTGATTCAACTGCTAGTGATTCAACTACTAGTGATGATTCAACTACTAGTGATGATTCAACTACTAGTGATTACTACTACTGATGATTCAACTACTAGTGATGATTCAACTACTAGTGATTCGACTACTACTGATGATTCAACTACTAGTGATTCAACCGCTAGTGATTCAACTACTGTCTCCTGGCAGTCAGGCCCTGTACAGGTACCCCGGACCAACCCTCCGACTAACAGGTATGGACGTCAGCCTGCAGGGTCTTACCCTGTAAGCTACTTCCTAACAGGTCCTGTGTAGGTTGGTGTCGATTAGACTCACTCCGCTTGTTAACAGTCCACATCCCATAGTTCCTCCATTGACTTCCTTTACCCACTTCAGTTGAACTGAAAACTCCCCCGAAAACCGTACACAGAAGTGGGTAACCTCTATGGTTAACGACTGCTCTAATCTTATACGAGTGCAAGTTGGTGTGGTTGCGGAAAGGTATTTATCGGTAAGTACAATTTACCCAAAGGACGTAATGATGGGCTACATATAACCATTCAGATCCTATGATGAAATATGCACAGTAATCTATAACCTTTAATGTCACCAGGAGGAGGTAAAAATACTTTTGATGAATGGAATAGTTCAATAATTATTATAATTTTTTTTTAATTGAGTTTAGAAAACTGTTACTTTAAATGCAGGTTAGATTGTTTAATAATGGCTTAAAGCCTTACAGCATAGCTAAGTTATCATAAAAATGGGTTACAAACAGAGTATTAAAATATTAAAATGATGAAAATATAAAAAATGATCAAAATTAGAAAAGAATAAAATCTCTACCTCTATCCCTGCTCTGCCTGATCTACTTGTCTGTGAAATTTAAAGAAGTCCCAGTTCCTCTCCGTCGAGTGAAGCCGGTTCCTCTTTCCGCCACGGCTGTGGTAAAGAGCCGGTGTTATGCTCCCCTGGCTGAGGGACCCCTGGCTGAATCAGTCCCTCCCCTGGCGGAGGGACTCTGATTCCCGCAGAGTGTCTCAGCTTTGCCCCCTGAAACTGCTCTACCGGTCTCAGCTTTTCCTCTAAGTCCTTTCTTCCTCAAAGAAAGGTCCGCCAGGTCCTCTGTTGCAATCCAGTGGCGAGTCCGTTAGTCAGGATTTGATCAGAGTGTGAAGTCCAGCCACGGACAACTCTCGGGCACCAGACTATGAGAGCTCCAGTTCCACCCCGGGGTAAGTTATCCAACATGCTCCTTCCTGCTCCGGTTCTAACGCTCCTCAGCGGGGAATGACTGAAGTACTGCTCCGGGGAGCTCTTCTTATACCCTGTTTCTGATCCACAACTTGACATCATCTCTGTTTACAAACAGAGCGGTGTTTAACCCTTTTGGCGGGTAGCTAGAACCATGGCTAAGCTAATCTAGTGGCTAAGTAACTTGCTTCTAATGTAAATAAGGAAGTGCTTTTAGGGAAGTTTCTCTGTCCCTCAACTCTCAGTGTTACAAGACCTCATCAAAACAATACATCCAAACAGTAAAACAGTATAGTAATCAAACATAAATCAATACCAGTAATCACTCTATACTTCACATTGTTACTCTTAATCATCCTTATCATTCTCATACTTGATTATGGACACAGTAGTACTTCTTGTTGGTGATTCCCACTACCTGACCTACTTCCCCCCGTAGGCCTTACGCAATAACCCCTTTTATGCAGTGATAAAACTTTGTATCATCAAAAATAAGCTGTAGTAATATAGTATCATATTTCAGTAATCATCCCTGAGTAAGATTCACACAATCAAACATTGGTATTCTTATATTCTTAGTACTTTCATTGGTAGCATGCCGTCATCACAATGAGGCCTAAGCAGACATGTTGACACGGGGGGGTCACACACTCACACTCTAGTTCCTCTTAAGCAGTTATGCAGTTACACATATTTAAATCAACTTATCATTCATAAGCAGTTATGCAGTTTACACCTATTTGAATCAACTTATCATTCATAAGCAGTTATGCAGTTTACACCTATTTGAATCAACTTATCATTCATAAGCAGTTATGCAGTTGCACCTATTTGAGGGATAGATGGAAGATAAAATGTGTTTCAGGAACATCCTCAGCCGCGGTGTCCCTCGTCAGGTCGGGCCCCCGGCTGCTAAGCTTTTTCTCTTTCTCTTGCCGTGTCGTGGTGATTCACCAAGGTTGCTCTCGAACCTCGGGCCGATCCTGCCGTGCTTAACTGGGGAACGTTGGGAATGGTGTTCAGGCCGGGGAAAGGCCGTACTAGACTCGCCCTGGGTGACACAACTCAAACACCCAATTTAAACAACTCTTATATACACACACACACACACACACACACACACACACACACACACACAGGAGAAGGAACAACATGTACGTTGGATAGAGAGACAGGTGAAGGAATCTATGGAAAGTGAATCACAGAACATGTCCATGTTGTACTGACAGAGAAGGAGAGCTGTCTTCACATCCACTCCCTGCTATCTTACACACAGCAACGTAATCCAGCATCACAACTCAAACACCCAATCTAACCAACTCTTATATACATCCAGACACTCTCTCCTGTGTTATTCTCAGAGTTCATCATCAGTCTGATTTGATCATCTAATCATTCATCTAGATTGTTTCACTATCAGTTGCATTTCCATCAAAAACAAACAAACATATATAAACAAATATATACATATTTTCTGTACCTGTAGTCTATTTCACTATCAGATGCATTTTTTAATAATTATATATATATATATATATATACAGTAAGAAAAAATATAACTACACACAACACACAACACCCTACACACTGGGAGAGGGAACATCTGTACATCCAACATCTCAGTGAAAACACACCACCATCCGACTGCATCATGTTCTGATCCGACATCTTTGAGCCTTTGGTGTTCAGTGTGATCTCCCTGAGACTAGTTTACACAGGGTCACTGAACAGTCATAGTCCCAAAGATAAAACCCTGGGTAGAGGGGCTCAGTGAATGTGGAGTGGAATGTGTGCAGGAGGGTCTGTGTGTCAGAGGAGACGCTGTAGAAGGACAGAGTGCCGGCCGGCCAGTCCAGATACACTCCTACTCTGTGGGAGCCAGAGGAGGGGACAGGTATGGCAGTCTTCTTCTTATTGTGCCTGGCGGAGTAACTGTTACCAGAGCAGAGCAGACTCCAGGACTTGTCATTGTATCCCAACACACAGTCATAACCGCCTCCTCTCCTGCTGATTCCTTTATATGTCACTCCTATATCAGCCCACCCCCCACTCCTCTCTACCTCCCAGTAACAGCGCCCAGTCAGACCCTCTCTACACAGCACCTGTGCATAGCCCTCAAATCTCTCTGGGTGATCAGGATACGGCTGCTTCTCTCTCCCCCGTGTCACCTTTCTGTTCTCCTCAGACAGAGAGAGGAGTCTGTGTGCTGTGTTTGGGTCCAGTGTGAGCTCACAGGCATCTGGGGGAAGAGCAGAGGGAGGGAGGGAGGGAGGGAGGGAGAGAGAGAGAGAGAGAGGAGAGAGAGAGAGGGGGACGGAGGAAGAGAGAGAGAGGAGAGGGGAGAGAGAGAGAGAGAGAGAGAGGGGGAGAGAGAGAGAGAAAGAGAGGAGAGAGAGAAAAAGAGGAGAGAGAGAGAGAAAGAGGAGGAAGAGAGAGGGGGACAGAGGAAGAGAAAGAGAGAAAGGGATGGAGGGAGAGAGAGAGAAGAGAGAGAGGAAGAGAGAGAGGGAGAATAAGAGAGAGAGGAGGAAGAGAGAGGGGGACGGAGGAAGAGAAAGAGAGAGAGAGAGAGAGAGAGAGAGGGGAGAGAGGAGAGGGGGGAGAGAGTGGGACAGAGGAAGAGAGAGAGGGACGGAGGAAGAGAGAGAGAGAGGAGAGAGAGAGAGAGGGGAGAGAGGAGAGGGGGGAGAGAGTGGGACAGAGGAAGAGAGAGAGAGAGAGGGAGAGAGAGAGGGGAGATAGAGAGAAGGAACAGAGAGGGGGATGGAGGAAGAGAAAGAGAGAGGGATGGAGGGAGGGAGAGAGAGAGAGAGAGAGGGAGAGAGAGAGAGAGAGAGAGGAGGAAGATAGAGAGAGACGGAGGAAGAGAAAGAGAGAGAGGGAGGGAAGGAGAGAGAGAGAGAGGAGAGAGAGAGAGAGAGAGGGGACGGAGGAAGAGAAAGAGAGAGAGGGTTGGAGGGAGAGAGAGAGGGATGGAGGGAGAGAGAGAGAGGAGAAAGAAAGAGAGAGGGAGAGAGAGAGAGAGAAAGGAGGAAGAGAGAGGGGGACGGAGGAAGATAAAAAGAGAGAGGGATGGAGGGAGAGAGAGAGAGAGGGGGAGAGAGAGGGAGGGTGGGAGAGTCAGATATGTAGGCTGTCTTTGATGAGTCTCTCCCTCTCCTAGAGATCTCTCGTTGTGTCTCAGAGTTTGTGGAGAGGATCAATGGAGGGAGGGAGGGAGGGAGGGATAAAGGGAGGGAGGGAGAGATAAAGAGAGAGAGAAACTGTCAGCTACTTCAGGAGAAACACACTCACATTGGAAGAACTGGTCCTGGGCTCTGGTCTTGGGCTCTGGTGGCAGGAAAACATCCACTCCATTCACTACAGACGGGAGGGAGGGAGGGAGAGAGAGAGGGAGGGAGAGAGGAAGAAAAAGGAAGGGAGGAGAGGGAGGGAGGGGGAGACAGAGAGAGAGGGGAGGTAGGGGTAGAGGGAGGGAGAAAGGGATGAGAGGGACGGAGGAGGAGATAGGGAGAGGGAGGGAGGGAAAGAGGGAGAGAGAAAAAGAGGGAGGGAGAGGAGGGAGGGAGGGAGGGATAGAGAGAGGAGGGAGGGAGGGAGAGAGAGAGAGGGAGGGAGGGAGAGGAGGGAGGGAGGGAGATGGAGGGAGGGAGGGAGAAAGAGGGAGGGATAGAGGGAGGATGGAGAGAGGGAGAGAGGAAGAAAGGAGGGAGGCAGAGAGGGAGGGATATAGGGAGGGGGGGAGAGAGGGAGAAAGAGGGAGGGAGATGATAGAGGGAGAGAGGGAGGGAGGGAGAGAGGGAGGGGGGGATAGAGGGGGGAAGGAGGGAGGGAGGGATAGAGGGAGGAAGAGTTAAGGAGAGGATAGAGGGTGAGAGGGATGAAGGAGGGAGGGAGAGAGGGAGATAGAGGAGAGAGGGAGGGAGCGAGAGAGGGAGAGGAGGAATCGAGGGAGGGAGAGTAGGAGAGAGAGGGAGGGAGGGAGAGAGAAGAGGGAGGGAGGGAGGGTGGAAGGGAGAGAGGGACAGAGAAAGTGGGAGGGAGAGGATAGAGGGAGAGAGGGAGGGATGGAGAGGAGAGAGGGAGGGATAAAGGGAGGAAGGATGGAGGGAGAGAGAGGAGGGAGGGAGGAAGAGAGGGAGAGGAGGGATAGAGGGAGGGATAGAGGGAAAGAAGGAGGGAGAGAGAGAGGGAGGGAGAGAGGGATTGATAGAGGGAGGAAGGAGGGAGGGAGAGAGGCAGAGAGGGAGGGACAGGTGGGAGAGAGGGAGGGAGAGAGGGGGTGAGGGAGGGAGGGAGAGGATTGAGGGAGAAAGGGAGAGAGAGGAGGGAGGGAGGAAGAGAGGGATAGAGGGAGGGATAGTGCGAAGGATAGAGGGAGGAAGAAGGGAGGGAGGGAGAGGTGGGAGGGAGGGAGAGATAGAGGGATTGATAGAGGGAGGGATGGATGGTGAGAGGGAGAGAGAGGAAGGAGGGAGAGAGGTAGAGAGAAAGAGGGAGGGAGAGGATAGAGGGAGGGATAGAGGTAGGGAGAGAGGTAGGGAGAGAGGGAAGGATAGAGGGAGGGAGGGATGGAGGGAGAAAGAGGAGGGAGGGAGGCAAAGAGGGAGGGAAAGAGGGAGTGGAGGGAAGGAGGGAGGGATAGAGGGAGGGAGAGAGAAAGGGAGAGAGGTGGGGGAAGGAGGGAGGGAGAGGATGGAGGGAGGGAGAGAGGTAGGTAGAGTAGCAGAGAGAGGTAGGAAGGGAGAGAGAGGCACGGAGGGAGAGCAAGAGGAGGGAGGGAGGGAGGAAAGGGAGGGAAAGAGAGAGAAAGTGGGAAGGAGGGAGAGAGTGAGGTAGGGAGGGAGAGAGGGAGGGAGGGAGAAAGGGAGAGAGGGTGGGAGGTAGAGGGAGAGGGGGGTAGGGAGGGAGAGAGAGAAAAAGACAGAGAAAGAGGGAAAGAGAGAGAGCGAGATTGGATGGGGAGAAGAGGTAGGGAGGGAGAGAGGGAGGGAGAGAGGGAGAGAGAGAGAGAGAGACATGTATCAGTCAAGGGTTGTAAACATGGACAGGTCCCACATTGTTCTGATGGGGGGAAAAGAGAAGGCCTCACTTTGCAGGTTAACCCTTTGGGGACCAGGGGTATTTTCTCCATTTTTACATACATTTCTTCTTTCTCAATTTGAAGGCACTTCCATACAAAATAATAGCCAAGTGTTTCATATCAATATTTTCAGGACAAACTCAGCTTTCTTGACTGTGATAGATGTTTACCCCAACAGCACTGTGTGAAGAGGTAAGTAGGCCTAAACCTGAACATTTCGAATCTGTTTTTCAGAAATGTTTCAAATCCCATGTGAAAACATATCTTTACCCATGTGGATGAATTGTTTTGGTGGTTGAAATTCATTCATGAAGTCCTGAGCTACAC